>NW_020884877.1:19828406-19893776 GCF_003945725.1 Corapipo altera
AAGAAAAGAAAAGAAAAGAAAAGAAAAGAAAAGAAAAGAAAAGAAAACCCTGAAGAAACTGAGGACTCGGAATCTATTGCAGCCTCTTGACAAGGACTCAATAAGGAAAGGATAGAGCCAGAGACAAACCAGCCGCAGCCTCTCTGCCGTTCCTCACCTCTCCCTAATGCCGCCTGTGCCCCTCTGCCACAAGCAGAGGTCACCCTGATGTAGGAAGCTCTCCGAGTTGGTGAATTTCCAGTACGGGTTTTGGGCAGGTTCATTTTTAATTTTTTTTTTTTTTCATCTTAGCTAGTTGATTTCTAAAGGGTCTTGAGAGAAAACCTTGCGGCCACCAGCACTCCCCTTGCAGTCCTCCGGAGTGTCCTCCCCACACTGTTGGGACTCACTCAAGTCAATTTGATTTCCATCTCAAATGACTGCCCCCCAATCCAGGCAGATTTCAACACATCAGGAGGAGGCGTGAGATTGCTGGCTTCGTGTCTGGAGATGAGCTGGGGAGGGAAACACAGGTCCTGCAACGGCACAAATACCCCCAAAAAGTATTTGTGGACTTCAAAAAAAATCATCCAAAAAGGAAATATATTCTGTTCTTCTCGAATGGAAGGTCAGAAATCATTTTGGACAAGCAGGACTATGACCGTTGTCCATCTAGGTGTGGAAGCGTTTGTCACCTGCGTGCATGTGTATGAGTGTGTGTGTGCATTGACATGGCTTTTCCTCCTTGCGAAACTTCACCTTGAAACCTGCAATCTGGAGGTTTCAATGTAATATGTAATCAGGGGAAGAAATGCTGCCCCTCCCAAAAACTAATAATAACCTGCTGGACTAAGCACAGGAGCAGAGTTACGGAGGACCATCAGTGCCTGTGGGATCAGGGCCCCATCAACACTGAGGGCTGCATCCCAGACGACCCTGCTGTTACTCTGTCGCTGTCCAGACTGAAGTATCCCTACATGGGGACAGGGAGATCTGGGCTAAAACTCTTCACCACGCTTTGCCACCACAAAGATGACTATGGAGACTTTTTTTTTTTTCCCACAGCCAAAAATGTGGTTTGCTCCAGGGGAAAAAAAACCAACCAAACCTCCATTTTATTTGATCATGGTTTTTTGTTAAGGCTGGTTTATACCTTTCCCTGTGGGTAGGAAAATGCCAGTCTACATCCTTCCACTTTGAGGATACTGCTCATGTTGCCATGGTTGATTCCCACCACCCTGCAGTAAGATCCTATGATGGGCCCTTGCCTTTAATCTGGGACCCAGCTCCTTGTTGAGTGACAGCAGCCACCACACCACGGAGACCCACTGCCTCAGGCATGGTGGGACAGCCCTCATCTGCCTTCTTGACTTATTTGGTGTTTTTAACTTTTACGTTCAGTTTTGGAACTGTTGCCTCTTGCTTCTCCATGACAAGGGTCTCCACGATGCTGGTGCTGGGAGGAGATCCTGCAGCGAAGGGAAGGAAGGAAGGAAAGGTGGGGTCTGGGTGCTGTGGTCCCAGTGGGCAAACACACACCCACCAGGAACCACATCCCACTGCCACAGCTGGAGCTGGCCAAAGGACACAACTGATCTCAGGGGGAAGGTTCCTGCACCCCCAAAGACCCTTTGAGGTTCCTGAACCTGGGCAGAGAAAAAAGGAGGTCCACAGCACCACCAGGTTCCCACCAGTGGGGATGGACAAGGGGGATTCAGTGCCAAGGGGTTCTGGTGAAGGCTTCTTACCACCACAGGTTGGGAGCCCTTATAGCCTCCCATGACATGTCATCATTCCCCTAAGCAGCCCCGGGGCCCCCCACCAGGACACTTGCCCCAATCAAGGGCAGAACTGGACACCTGTGGTTATTTCCCTCAAAGTTACAGTGGGGGAGAATTTTGCCGATGGACTTCCACAGAGACCCAACGGAGCATGTTTGGACCTGGGGACAAAGGACTTTCCCTTGCTTAAAAGAACAAAGTGTGTCACCAAATGCAGATCTGCCCCCCAGAAAAGCCTGCTGGAGCAGGATAACCGCTGTGTTGCTGGAGGGGAGAATGGCGGGTGTTGTGGCCGAGGCAGGGAGGGACCTTTCTGGGCTCTGCAGGGCTGGTGGAGTAAGGTTGATTTAACCAGGATGGTGGGGTGAAAGTGGGGTGAAGACAGGAGGAGGAGGAGGAACTTGTGCCAACCACAAGGACCCCTGTTTGCTTGCTGATCCCCGTGCAAAACTTCCTGACTGTTACAGGCCAGTACCACCTTCGCAAGACCCTTCTTTCCTTCTCTCTTCCTCTTTCTTGCTTTTTTGTTTGTTTGTTTTGTTGTTTAATTTCCCAAAACTTGAAAGCCTTTGGCTGCAGAGAAAGGAGACGTGCCACCAGGGTGGGATGGGAACAGGCAGAGGGATGCAGCTTCCTATGGACCTTGTCTTTTGGGGAAGATGCTTTTGCAGGGTGAGGGTCAGCTCACAGGGCCTCAGGGTGGTGTCATGACAAGGCCACTACAATGACACTGGGAGGGGGACACAGGATGATTCCCCGACCTCTCCCTACAAGAGCAAGTCTACATGGCCCCACAAGCCCACAGCACCAAAATCTATCCCACGCAGCCTCCTTCACCCCTGCACATCCCATGCTGGGACAGCACTGCCTGTCCTGTCCACACCAGCCTGGAGGGAGGAGGATGGAAGTCTGGGCTGCACCACTCCTGCCTCCCCAAATCACCTTGGCTCCTGGGATGGAGCACCAAGCGACTCCCCTGGCTGCCCACTCCCTCAAGGATCCCCAGCAGGACGAGGCTGTTTGTAGGCTGCACTAATATTTAGGACTGGGGTTGGAGTTTGGGTCAGGCTGGGGATACAAGTGACTTCAGAAGGGGTTGATCACCCCCTGGGTTGGCAGTGACGAGGTGCTCCTATTCTCAGCACCCAGCAGCACCCTTTGGCATTTAGGGTGAGAAAACCAAAAGGGGTAGATCTGGGGGCTGGGGAGTGTGGGGAGTTGAGGCACATGGGGAGATGATGGCAATTCATGCATCAGGGGGAAGTGTGAGGCTCAGGGGTCTCCAGCTACAGTATCTGAGCCAAGCCCATGCCAGTATCTAGGATGCAGGCTGGGAAGGAGAGGACAAGGATGGCGCAGGGGTCAGGACAGCCCTTTCACCACGTCTGCCCACGAAGCAGCGCTCAGCAGCTGGGCTACCCCTTGTCTGTACTGCAGTGGACTTCGAAAACCACTAGTACAAGAGCATTTTGCACTATTTCTCCGCTCTCTCCCCCCTTCCCTTTTTCTCCGCCTTCCCCATGAAAACTTTTTTGCTGTTGGTTTGGGTTTTTTGTTGTTGTCGATTTTTTTTCCCCCCCAAATGGAGCATTGTATATTTAACAACCAACAGTTCACCTCGCTTCCAGACCCCTGTCCTGGCCCTGGCTAGGAGCCCTGCCTACTGTGCCCCCCTCCCCAGCCCCACCAGCCCCCTGCCACTGCCACTGGGACAGATGTCACCGCTTACATTACCCACCATTGTAACACACTTGTTAAAAACACACCAGATTCCGAGTTTCCTGCCTGGTTTTTATCTTTAAGCAATACTCACTACACATTTTACGGTAGCTTTTTATAGCTTTACATACATACGGTAGCTCTGTTGTTTCGTTTTTGTTTTGTTTTTGTTGTTTTGGTTTTTTTTCCAGTAAACAAGAAATACTCATAATCTTACTGGTGGGAAAAAAAAAAGCAGTTTGTGAAAAACTGACAATGGAAGAAGAGCTTAATGCTCTGTTTAGCATTTTGTACTTAAAAAAAAAAAAATCTCACATTTTATTAAAAAGTGAAGATTGCTGTATACTATTTATTCAACTTATAATTTATGTTACTCTTTGATCTTTGTCTTTTCTCATGACAAAGCATTTATTTAATAAAGTTATGCATTCAGTTAGCTTCTGCCTGACCCTTGTGGAGCATGTGTGTGCTGGGGCCTGCCAGTGAGCTGCTCCAGCCCCAAGCATTCCACAGCTCGGGTGGTGTTGGGCCCTCTGGGGGGCTCATCCAGCTCCATGGGGGTGCCTGGGGAGGTACAAGGCATGGGGCAAAATGGACACAACGGTTTAGAAGAGCTTTTGATACCAGTATCAAAAGCTAGATGAGCAGTAAAATTGCAGGTTTGAGTTTAGAGCATCATAAAAGCAGAGCTACCCTATTTTTTTTAGAATTTTCTTTGCATGAATGTGGCGGTGGGGCACAGCATGCACATTCAGCAAGCTTACCAGGAGAAAGTACCTGGCAACCAGTGATGTTAAGCTCCTAAATGCTATCGCAAACTGAGCCCCACAGCTTCGGATCAGATGTGATGTTTGAGCCTCAGACCTCACTGGGCCGCTGGAAGATTTATCCCAGTGTGCAGGAGCATCCCTGGGGCAGCCCAGCCAGGCTATAGTCATCACCTTGTGGTAGCCCTTGGTGGCTCTTCCTACTATCCCATGCCCTCCCCAGTGCCAGATCTGACCCTCCCCCACTGCCCCCACAGCCCACTCACCCCCTTATCTCCCCCTCCTTCTGTGCCCCTCTTCCCCTCCATTCAACTGCCCAGCATCATCCTCACATGCCCAGAGCAGGGTGGGAGGCAAAACCATCCCCACCGTGGGTTGTCAGGGCTGCACTAACATGCATCCTCCGTCCTATCTGCACCACCTGGTGCTGGCACAGTCCCCCCATCCCCGATGGACACCCCACAAGGCTGAGCCTGCACCTCATGGGGCAGGAGCTGCGCGGTGCCGCAGCTGCCACGAGGTGCCGCCGCTGCCTGCGCCATTCGCGCACCCTGGTCTAGCGGGATGGGGGTTGGAACTGTATGATCTTTAAGGTCCCTTCCAACCCAAACCACTCTAAGAAAATATTCACTTGCCAGTGTAGATACCTCTGTGTGCATACACCACAGCTGCTGGGGTTTCAGCTAGACTCCTGCATGCAGCTGGCACAGTCCTAATGCCAGACCTCGTGCCCCATAAGGCAGATGGCGCAAATCCGGCCCAGATGAAACCCCAAAGCAGTGACAACCATCAAACCCATGCACAGACATATGCAGACATTAAGTTCATATCACAACCCTAAGGAAGCCTAACCAGAAGTTTTTTGCTCCTTTCACCTTACTGTTGTCTCCCTCTGCCCCTCTGTAAGGTGCCTGGCCAGTTGCAAGGACCCTTTGCTGGATTGCGGGCTCCTGTTTGTTCACCTCCAGCCCCTGAAGTTGAGGGTGGCCCCTGGCATGGCTGGGCTCAGGCATCTCTGTTGCCTTCAGACTTCTCCGGGAAGCACCTGGCCAGGAGGTCCCTTGTGCCCTACAGTGCACTTGGCATCCCCTCCACCCCCAGCATCACCTGATCTACCTTCAGCTACCCCACATCCTGCCTGTCCTCTTCCCCTCCCCTGCAACCTACTGCCCCCCAGGCATTTTCCTGGTGCTCCCCAAAATTGCCCAGCCTCTCAGCATGTGTCAGTCTCACTCAACCTCCTGGCAGGGGGTGGAAAATAAAAAAAAGGGGAAACAGCCCAGTGGTTTTGCTTCCCTTTGCGGAGGCCAAAGGGAAACCACAGCCACCTGGATGCTAGATGTCAGGGCCACATGGGGCCTCTCCTTCAATGCTGCAATTTTAATTGAATGTAGTGTGAAGTTTTATTATTATTATTATTAGTTATTCTTTGCCTCCCTGTGGTGCCCCAGGCACCAAGCTGTGCTGTCACACTCCCTTTGGCAGCACTTCTCACCCTGGGAGAAGGTGCAGGACCTTCAAGGGACCTGCCTCCACAGCCCTGTGGGTGAAGCAGCTCAACCAAACTCTGGTCCCACACACAGCTCAAACCTCCCTGCACCTTCCCAACAGCCTGTTCTGGGAAAAGGCTTCACTTGGAAACACTATAGTCAGCTTTCTGGCCAGCTCAGATTTTGCTCTCCTTGTGCTAGCAAAGGGGAGAGTCCTTGGGAGTGTCCTCCATGGAAACAGTGGAGGCCAAAACTGTAGCAAGACACCTAAAGGAGCCTGGATGATTCATGGAGGACAGGCCCATCTGCCAGCTCAGAAACAGCATGAGTGAATGCAACTATCAGCTCAAGAAGCCCCTGAAATATCAAGGCTGGGAAGCTGGAGAGAGCAGAGAGACAACAAGGGAGTTGTCCTTACAGCCTTTGCCCAAGCATCTGCCAAGGTCCCTGCACTGGGTAGGAGGGACCTTGCCTTGGAAAGCTGCTTCCCTGCTCAAGGAGCAGGAAATCACCACTCTCACATAGCCACCCAGCAGCTCAGGAAGCTCCATGAACATCTTGTTGGACAGGACATTCACAATGCCATCCTCTCCACCCAGCAAAGTGGAACACAACCACCTCTTTCCACCAAATCTAGCTGCTGTCAGGCAGGGAGAGAGTCTCCACACAAATACTGGTCAGATGCTGATTCAAGGGCCTGGTTGCATTTTGTAGATTCACAAGGTCCCACATGTGTAGCAGGAATACAGCTGGCCAAAGGATGAGTGACACCAGTTCCTCCCTGCTCATACAACTTGGGACAGTAACCATGAAAAGCTCAACTCCCATTGCTGCCTGCCAGGCCTGGGGTTTGCAACACCACCTGGACAAAAGATGAACAGGGCCAAGTTTGCGTGTGATGCATCAGGCAAGGAAATGTCCTGTGAACAGTGGGGAGGGAGAAGATGACAATTTTCTGGCATCCCATTTAATTTATTCCAACTTTCTGCAGCTCAGCTTTTTCAAAAGAGAAAAAGACAAACACATAAGAAAACTTCCCTATTCCCAAACAAAACAGAAAGTACAAACTGCAGATGAGAGCCAGCATGTGCAAGGTTTATATGAAAAAGCAGAACACCCTCAGATGTTAACAGAAAACAGGTAGCATCAGTTTTACAGTTACTTGGTTTCGCATGGAGGTGTGTTTTCTTCTTCTCTCATGCTCCCATTTGTAGACATCCACATATGCCCCCCCCCCCCGACTTTCCAAAGGGGGTCCTTCCCCTGTCTCCTCCACTGCCATGTCCAAACCTCTAAAAAGTCACAAAGGCTTTAAGTTACAGAGCCCACCTGTGCCCTTCACACTTGGGATCTGAAATGTGGGTCCAAGAAACAGGGCAAAAAGCAATAAACCATTTAAAGAAAGCCCAATATTATTACTCTTAGGAGAGGGTTTTTGCAATTGCTCTACAAAGGGTATCCATATTTAAAAAAAAAAAAGAAAAAAAAAGAGAAGGAAGTAAATAATAAAATCTCCTTTCTTAGGCAATGGGGAAGTTATTTATTCTCAGCATCGGTGTGTTCTGTACAGAAAGAAATCAACAGGTGAATTAACAGCAGAGACACATCTCTCCTCAGAACAGCATGTCCAGCGCAAAACTTCTCAGAGCACCTGGAATCACTTGGATTTCATCAATACAAATGTGTATGTGGGCAGAGGAGTGTGTGTGTGTGTCAGGGCCTTTATGAAGCAAGATACATACTGTAATTTACTTACAAAAAGAAAAAGTTATGTGCTGAATAGCAGATGCTCGCTCCAGTCCCAAGCAAAAATGGAGGGACAAGGGCAGCTGCTTGGGAGCGCAGGTTTTAGATGCGTTTTGTTTTTTTCCTATCTAGAAACAAAGAAAAAATGAATGAGAGAAAGAGAGAGACATTCCCTGGCTTGTTATCCTAAATCTACACAGGCATCCTTCCACCCAGCCTCAGCAAGTTCATTTTAGCTCCCTCAGTATAAGCTGATCCTAAGAAATACTCAGCAAAAGCCCTTCAAATCCCCTTGTAAAACAAGCATTTAGCTTTGTCGTCACCTAAAGGCCCCATGCTCTTGGACCAGTGGCTGAAGCCAGTCCCTATGGAGTTGGCTGTGCCCCAGCACCAGGAAAGGAAGCACCCAGGAGTGTTTTTAGGGGGCGAGGTGAGCAGCTGTCTCATCTTTAGCCCTTTCCCTCACCAATGCTTCCTTAGGGAACACATCCCAACTGCGGTGGTATGTTCCTACCGCACATCCCGTTCCAGGACAGATGGCTGAGCTGGGACACAGGGGACCAGCAGGACACAAGAGGCAGATGACAGTATTTACAGTCTTTGGTATTGGGGAAGGGAGAAAAAGAGGAGCAAAGGCTGGGTTTTTTCTTTTGTTTTTTTCACTCACTCCCACCCATGGCAAGGGGTTTTGCCCCCTGGGAGGGGTCAGGGCACTCTGTGCTGGAGGGTAGAGGAAGATGCCGCGAAGCAGCAGGGACGGCAGGGCTGCAGGGCGAGGAGCAAAAAAGACCGGTTCTCTGGTTTATGTTGGGTGAAAGACTAAGAAAGCAGTCCCTTCTCCTTGCAAACCCCCCACCGCCTTTCCCCTCCCGTAATCCCTCCCTTCGCCAGGAATCAGGCAGCTGAGGAAGGAGGGCAGCACGCAGGACCCAACCCCAGTCTCTTCCAGAGCCTAAAGAGACACGCTGAAAACCATGTAAAATCCAGCACTGGGGCCACAGTGAGCCACCTCCAGCCAGCAGGATCATGTCTGTCTACTGGCTCCGCAGGGCATGTGCTCCCCGGTCCTCCTGCTCATGGGCTGTGTAGAAGAGGTGGCACTCGGGGTCCCCGCGGATGGTAGGTGCACCCTGGATCACCTTCCCATGGATGGGGTCCACGCACCAGCACTCGCCACGCTGCCCGTTCACAGACATCTTGCACTGCATGAAGAGGGACAGGGCAGGCATCAGAGTAAAGACAGGGACAAAACAACCCCCTTCCCAGGTCCACTAGCCCAAAGCCCAAACACAGGCCGAGTTGAGGTTTCTCCTAAATCCACTAGTCTGGATTTAGGCAAGATCCACAGATGCCATACTCAAACAGCCCAGGGTCTGTACTGCACCAGCAGTGTTACTCCATCAGTCCAGGCTGAGGGCTGAACCTCTTTCCCCAGTGGCTGACCCAAGGACCAAGAAGCCAATTTTAATGAACCACAAGGACAACTGTCCCTGAAATGCATCACCTTCTGCCAATTGTGGATAAAAGCACCCAGAGAGTCAAGAGTCCGAGGGGAAAGAGGGATGGGATAGACTGACAGAGGAGTTGTATGAGCTTCTTCTCACCTGCAGATTAGGCTAAACAAACTGAAACATCAGATCAAGGCCCCCTCAGTCAGACCTAAACATACTTCCAAACAGGGATTCACTCTGTTCCAGAATGGAGGTAGGGACCATGGTGCATCTGGACCTGGACTGTGTCCTCCCAGTCCTGTTAGACAAAGGTTTCTTGCCCTAATTGTTATCATCCACCTCCTGCCCTGCAGGGCTGCAGGCACTTTGAATCTGATGCTCACCCCTCCATACCCAGCATATACATTTCTGGACAGGGTGTAGTGGGACTTGCAGAGGTTACTCCAAGCAGGCCAACCTCTGTAGGCACTCCGTAAAGCTGAATTTAAGCCATTTTCTGCAGCTGGACTGAGGTCAAAATGCAGCCTTGTTCATGGGAATAAAAAAGTACAAAAAGAGAGGAAGAAAAAGCCTCCCAAGCAGGAGAGTGCATCCTCCACCTGAGTACTGGCCCATAGGGGGTGTGAGCAACTGGGAATGCTTTTGTTGCCGTCTGCTTTCCAGCAAATGAAAATGAGCTCAACTCCTAGATGGAGGGAAATTGGTATCACTTCACATTTGCCTTGTTTGCCCTCAAGCAGGGAGGTGCAGGGAAGAAGAGAAAACAATTTTTGTCCTCTCTCTTTATCTGACCAGTGTGTAACCCACCTGCACCCTTCAGTGCAAGTTGACTTATTTCCCAGGGACAAGAAGCAGCAGAGACTGTCTTCTCTTTCGTAGCACACAAAGAATCACTGCACTGTCCAGGCTTATTCCCCAGACATGGCTCATCTCCCTACAGGCAACTTGCCAGCTCTGCTCCAACCAGCCCTTCCAAGTATGCTCATGCTGGAGGATCTAGCCAGCCCATGGGGCTTTTCAGGGGGAGATGGAGGGTGAGGGTCCAGATGGCACAGAGACAAGAGAAGGGACAGAGGGAGATTATCTCAGAGCATCATACTTTTTTTTAATGCTCCTGATCAAGGGAAGTAGCCCTGAGTAAAATGCTCAGCCACAAAAAGAGCAGGTTTTCTGGGGTCCCCTCCAAAGGCTCAGCTATAAGGGATCCTCATATCCAAGTACTATTCCCACAACTGCAGTCAACTCTGGACAAGCCAGGGTTTTGCTGGTTTTCCTGGCACTTTTTTCCCCATGCCTGAGCCACTGACACCTGGTGGTTTTGCACAGACAAAGCCAAGAAGTCAGAATTCAGACACACAAGTTCTGTGAGTCCTTCTGGGTCCCATAAATACCTTCAGAAACACACTGCACCCCAAGCCCCACCTCACCTGGAAGGAATCCCTCCTACAGCTGTGGGACCAGCCTTGATTTGTGGAGGAAAACCAGTAAAGTGCACTATAAAACTTCCTGACCCCAGGAGAAGTCCTTTCTGCTTTGTCTGCAAGATTGGCCAACATTCAGTCTCTCTGCTTTTCTCTTGCAGCAAGGCCCAGCCAGGACAATACCTGGCTCAAAGTACATTAAAATAAACCTGGACAGATAAGCAGCTCTTGTAGGGAAGAAGGGGCTCTGAATTAAACAGATTCTTGGCTGCCCACAGCCACATGTGGACGTGATCTCATCTCCACTTGCGAACCCATGGCTGCAGATGCACCTGAGCACCCATGGCTGCAGCAGCACCTAGGTGCTACTAAACCTGTTCATGCCATGTGCAGTATTTGCTGTTTACCCCACACCTCATATCGTGTGTGCAGTCTCAGCCCAGCCCTGATCTGTGCCTGTGCTCTGTGGTTCCACACGATGGGGACAGACAGAGAGCCAAGGGCTGCTGCTGGGAGTACAGTCAGCTCCAGAGCTCCCGCTCCCCCCACTTACCTGCTTGAGATTGTACAGGCCATGCTTGTCACAGTTGGGGATGTGAAGGGAGTAGAGGTGCTCCAGGGGACCTCGCTCATCTGGCAGCCGCATAGTGGATATGCGTTCCAGGACCTGATCCAGCTCCTGCTGACAAGGGGTCTGAAAAGAGACCAGAAAGCAGAAAAAAAAAAATAAAAAAAAAAATCAGGGCAATGGTACCATTCAAGGTCAACACTTTGGCCAGTGGAAACACCAGTAGGGATGAACACTTGTGTGCACCTCCTCATGACACAGGTTTGCCACTGGGTCCTGCTACAGACTTCACCTACAAACACCCAAAATCAGAGTGCTGCATGGCCACATGTGGACATGAATGTCTCTCCCATGTGCCTGACATGGCCAAGAGCCTACATAATACCAGGTCCCAAGCCCTGGATACACAGAGAAGGAGAAACCTTAGAGATGCTACCATGGGTCCCATGGGTGATGATGAGTGACACAGAGCAGGGCTAGACCAGACAGACCACGATGATTTCATGAGTTCCCACACCTGTGGCACAGTTTTGGCCCAGAAGTGAAATTCAAAGCATGTGAGACCCCATGGGAGTGGAGGGGAAGCCCTGGAAATGAGAGTATCCAAAGCTAGCCTCTGGAGGCATCCCTCTTGCTCCACAGCAGCTTCCGGACAGGGCTCCCCACCAAGGCGGTCTGGTTGAATTACACCTGATGTGAGCCAAAGTGAGTCCACACATCTCTGTTTTTGCAGTGGATGGTGTTGGGTTTTTTTCCCCTCAAAGGAGCAGCAGCAGTGTGGGAGCTCTCAAAGCTGATGGTGCTTGCGCCTTATTTTGAACCTCTGTTTTGCCTATTCCTTGGAAGGCATTGAGGACTATCTTTTAAAGTCCCTTTCTGTCCCTGTGCTCACCAGATATTAATACTCTATATGTTTATAAGGACCTTTTGGGGTGGATTTCCATCTCCATCCCCATCCCCATCCCATTTAGTTGCCTTGACCAAACTGCCCACTAGAGGGAAACCACGGCCAAGGACTGGAGGGCACAGAGACAGGGAAGGCAAGAAGGGGACGAACTTCGAGCACTCTCACTGCTATGAGACAGTCGCACAGCCCATCCTCGGGGCTTGTGGCCCCCCTAACCTGGACTGAGGCTGCTCTGCAGCAGGCAAGCAGTACCCCTTTACCCCTCCCAAATCCCCTTGGGCCATCTCTGGCATTTGCTTAGGGGAAAAAGGGTGTGAGAAAGGCAGTCTACTGGCAAAGGGCATGCCACACCCCTGCAGAGGTAGGTATCGAGCCAGCAGGAGCCCCCCTTTCCCAGCTCTGCCATCAGGAGGCAAAGCTGCAATGAAAATAATGCCTCCTCACCAGCACATCAAAGTTCATCAGATGGTGTGTTCAGCCTCAGCTTCAGGCCAAAACCAATGTTTGCTTTTCCTTATTTTCCTTGCCCTGCTTTTTTCTTTCAGTTTTTTTTTAAATCTTTTTAAGACAGTTTACTGCAGATGTCACTAAGGCTTTGCATTCAGCATTTCCCAGTGAGCCCACAGCTGCACCCCTCAGCCCCCCACAGCCCCTGCCCTCTCACCCTGCCCGTCGACAGCCGTGACTTTTTGGAGTCTTCATGGTTGTGATGGGCCTTGCTGACTTTGCCCATCTGCCGCTGCTGCTCATTCACCTTCTCCCTCATAACTGCCAGCTCCTTCATGCCTGTCTTCATGGGCTTCCTCCCACCAGCTCCACTCAGTATCCCCACAGTGCCATCCACGTGGTTCTCAGCAAGAATGCTCTCGGACCGGTCATCACCATTATCTGCAGGAGAAGGGCAGGCAAGGAAAGGGTCCAGCTCAGTCTGGTGCTCTCTCACGTGTTCATCCCACCCTGGATCATTTTCAAATGTGGCTGGTTACCAAGCCATAAAACCTTTGCATGCAAACCTTTTAAATTGCATTAGCCCTTTCATCTGGAAGGTGAGAATAGATCCTTTCATTCTGGAGTTATTGCCACTCTAAAAGACAGTTTAGAAAGCAGAGGAAATCGCTGCTGTAGAAGTTCTTTCTGGTTTTTCTTTGACCTTCTAAATTACTTCCCGAGAATGTAATTTTCCCATCACAAGTCCAGTTGGATTAGGGATGCCAAGTGTACTTCAGCTCCAAAACTTAAAACCACAGTGATTATTAACAATACCTTGAGTCCATCTATCATCCCTCAGAGTATCTCCAGGAATACTTACCCAATATTCAAGTGCTAAAATAAATTCTCAATGCTGCTTTCAAAAATACCTTCCTTCTGTTCTATGGCCACCTTAATTTCCCTTGGAGATCCTGCCATTTCAGTGATTGTCCTTGCCATACCATTTTTCCCACTGTGTGTCATACACTATGTTACTCATTTAGCTTCTACCTACTTCTGCATTTGGCCATTTCTGCTGACAGTGGAACAGTCTCATCTTTGCCACTGTTGCAAGCCACAAGATCCCCAGCTAGTTCAGCCATTTCAAAATCGGTTAGCAGAAATCTGGGGATAAACACTGGACTTTTTCCATCTCCTCTGCTTTCTACTTTACTGATTTTCCCAATTCACTGGGAATTTCTGAGAGCAAACCTTGGCAAAGCAGGACACAGTGGTCACAAAGCTGCAGACAACAGTCCCTTTAGACTTTTCAGTGGCAATGAGGACAGATCTCAATTGCTCCTGCTTGCTCCAAAAGCCCAGAAGGTGACAGCTGATCCCTCCTTGTTGCCTGCTTTGATCTGGCTAAGCAAGCACATCTAACACTGTAACTGAATTTGATATTGAAGCTGGTCCTATGTTTGGCTGGGCCTTGGACCAAGACCTTGAGAGGTCCTTTTGAACCCAAATTATCATTCAACCCACACATGTACATCACCTGTCACTGCACTAACCCAGGCTATATATGTCTGTATATATCTCTCTATATAAGACGTCTTCAGCAGCTCCGTAGGTAACCACACCAGGGGACAGACCAGGTCGTTCTGGTGGTGATGATAAACATCAAGTGTCTTTTACCATCTTCCAAGCAAGAACTGTAGCACCCAACCTCCCAACATCAGCATTCTTTCCAGCACCTCCAATTTCAGCTTTCCAGCATTATGGAACTCAGACACATAGAGATAAAGAAATCACATCAAACTGTGCATGATGCAGGGCAAGCAATGCTTTAGTGTACACAATAATGCTTAATTTCTGGATTTCTTCTGCTTTTCAGAAGACCAAGCATGCAGAGCATTTACAGATGTTAACATTTCCTTTTTTCAGAATCTGCATCAGGATGTTTTGTCACTCTACTGTCATGACAGAGAGTGAAAAATCATAATAGCAAGTGTTTTATTTCTGCCACAGGTTTTTAAGCTCTTTTCAGATATTACAACCCCAAGCTCATAAAGGAGAAACTGCAAGAAGAGTTTTGTCTGAACTTACTCAGCTGCTTGATGGCAAGATGGCCCAAGTGGGCTGGATCGAAGAGCCCCTCCAGCCTAGCATGCCATTCATGAGAGACCATCAGCAGCTGCTAGGGGACACAACAGAAGGACCATTCCCAATTTGTGCTGCAGACCAGCAGTAAAAGCACTTTCATGGTTGGAGACTGCATCTGACCCACTGGATTTAAAAGCCACCAACAGACCCATCCCTCAATGGATTTGTCCAATATCTTCTTCAACTTCTTCACCATTTTGGCCTCAGATATCCCAATACTGGGATCATCCCACTTCCAGAAATACTAAATATATTTGGTCTGTAGGCTTTTAGCTGCTTAGGTAGCAACTGAAAAGCAAACATGGGGCAAAACCAATCTGGCAAAGCCCATCACTTTCCTCAGTATTGGTTCCAGATGAGAACCGAGACCAGGTTTGATAGCCAGATGGGCGAGCTCAAAGTCTAGGCTGCTGCCTGATGATTGCCATCTGGCCATCATCCTAGGAGACAGACAAGCAATATTTTGAGCAGGAATCTTCTGTTTATACACCAGTCTCCCCACTAATTAGAAACACATAGTGAGAAGAGAGAAGGCCATGAGGCCGCCTTTAGAGAGGATCAAATAAAAAGAGCACCATGAAGAGATGGGCAAGGCTGGCCAGGCCCTGATCCTCAATGAGCTGCTTGAGAGAGTTTTAGCCTTCCGACATCTTTTGTGCTCCTCTTGGTGTCTCACCAAGTTGTCAGCAACAGCACAATAAGCACAGCAACAGGGCAGCTTCTCAGACACATTTCAGTCTCCTGCTTCATTCAGAAAAATGATGGTACAAACTGACAGAAAAGCAGCAAACTGGAAGTGGTGCCTTCCCCCATTGATTCTTGCTCCTTCCTGCCTCCAACTAAAATACATAGACATCTGCCCAAATAAGCACTGTGCTAGTAAATGCAGGCGAGCTGGTAAGCCTCTTGTCAGCTGATTCATTCACAAAACCTGCTTCTGATAATATTTTTGTTCATTTTTCTCACTTTCCAATGCTAACAAATACCAGCCCAAAGAAAACCACCGATGGGAGTGGAGTGTGCAAGCCGATGTGCATGAACACACCCAGGGATGGCAGAGATTGCTCTTGGCTCCCCAGGCACCATCACAGGAGCAAGACTGGATCAGAGGCCAGGAAGGTCTAGCTGCTATTGACTGCAAGCTCTCCTCTCCAAGTCAGCCATGGTGAGCCCTGCCCTCATCCTGCTGCCAAGCTGGACCGGTTCACCTGGGGCTGATGCCAGAGACCCATCACAGCTTTCTCCTCTCCCAAATCCGGTGCTGCTCTTAGGAGAAGCTCTCCTGACCTGAGGGTTCCAGGGGTGGCTCAATCACAGGGGAAGGGAGTTGAGACAGAAGAGGTTGGCCCCCATGTGCAAAGCACCAGCATTTCCTTCAGGACAAACTGTGTGCACAGGAGGAGTCTGAGAATCAGGTGTGATGGACCACATTTCAAAGAGCAAATGGGCTGAGTAGCAGAGAGATCAAGACTCAAGGTCAGGAGAACACAGAGCATGCTGCAAACCAAACATCTCTTACAGCCAGATAATGCTTTTTAATGGTGCCCAAAAGCTGCAAGTCATGCATGCTTGCTTATGACTACCCATGAAATAATGAAGACAACCGCCAATCCTACCGGCATGGGATGGGCAGGTATGCAATTGCCTCAAGATACACAACCCTAATCTGTTTGTCATCCTGGCTAATGCCTTTTTGCTGACCCATTTCAGTTCACACTAAATATATCTGTAAGGGAGTGGTGCCAAACTCCAAAACAATTATGTTTTATAGTTCTTCCATTTTCCTATGGCATGTGGAAAACATCTCCTGTGCTATTTTGGATCAAAAGGTAGAGAGCTTTGTGCAGGGTGGGACAAGTGTGGCAGGAATCTAAGCAGATAGCTGAAGTTCTCCTGAACACTGATGCTGAGCCCATGAAACACCTCTCTCCTTGCCAAGAAAATGATTTCTTTATGGCCTTTTTCAAGGAAAATTCCCATTGGCTTCAATGGGGCGAGGACTTGGCTGAGGAAAAAGTGTGTTCAAATGGCCATCAGCTTATGTCTGTAGGAAGCTGCACAGTCTCGCCAACATTTTCAAAAGCGGCTACCAATTTCCACTTCTGAAATTTTCGGGAATCAGGTTTGAGACCTCCAGACACCTCTGACGAGACAGCTGAGAAACAGAAGGGCTGAAAAACAACCTGCCACTTCCAGAGCTACAAGAAAAAAAAAGTACCACACAAAAAAACCCGACAGCTGCCTCAGGTTAAAAATATATCTTTATCCCTTTGAAGGGCCCTGGAGTGTATCTGGTCTGTGGGACAGGATCAAGCCAGTAGCACTCACTTAGCACGGGAGGGCCAGCCTGTATCACGGGGAGCATGCATCATGCCAAGGACCACAGGCACCCTCCCCAACACTGCTCTCTCTCTGCACTTGCTTTCCTTCATCGACAGCTTGCCCAAAGGGTTTCACGTGCATTTGCTTATCTGCCCAGGGTGTTTGCATAGCGTTTAAGGTCCCAGACCCACAAAAAGCTCCACCAAGTGGCCTTCAACACCCCTGACTGAAGCCCCACTAACTGAGGGTTCCAACTGTGTCCTGGGCCGGACAGGGTTTACATCTCCCTCTGGCAGCAACCTCAGCCTCCACTGGCCAGCACTTTCCTTCTGAAAAACTTGAGAGTGCTGCCCAAAACCATGTGAGGAGCAAATGGGCAAATCCAGGAGCCCAAGTCCTGGACTGGCACTGCACCATACACAGGAATGAGCACAGCTGGGGCTGTAGGAATGAAGCATCCCTCCATGGAGAGATTTCTCACCCTGAGCAGGGGTGTCAGTGTTATCTAGGTTTGGTTTTGTCTTTCACCCCCTCCCAACACTTTTAGCTTCTTGCATCCACAAGTTCTACCATTTCAGGATAATTTAAGTGCCTGTTCTGGGTTTTGCTTTGCTTTTATTATAAGGAGCAGAGCTGCCTGTCCCAGGCTGACAGGAACCCAGCACTTGTCCTCTGCAGCCAGAGAGCAAACTGAGCCTTTAAACTTGACCTTTCATATATAGGAAAGGTGGGGAAGGAACAGACAAACCCTGACCACAGCCCCGGTGACCTCTGCTTCATCAGTCTGCAAAGTACTTCTAGAAGAAGCCTGGGCAAAGGTTCTTGTGCAACAGCTCTAGTATGTATGCTGTTGACCTGGAGCTCAGATACCTCAAAAGAAGTTTGCTTTACTGTTTAAAAATAGAAAAAATAATAATATAATAATAATATAGTAATAAAAACTAATAAATAATAAAAATAATAATAATTTTTAAAATACCAGTAAAAATTTACTTTTTACTGGCATTGCAATTTCATCACAGCAGGAGTTGCCAAGAACAAAGTCCCCCCCAAAGTCCTCTGGCCCAGCCTAGCCCAAAAGGACCCAGGGTTTGCCAATTATCACTGGCAAACTGCAAAGCACTGAGCCACAGCACAGCATCCATCACTGCTCAGGTGGTGGCAGAGGGAAAATGTGGTAGGTGCTCTGGCCACAAGCATAATCAAGCCACTCTGGATGCAACTGAAACCAAACACCCACTCAAGTTTCACTCTTCCCTTTGCACAAAGGTGCAACAGGGAATGCCACAGAGGGAGCATGAGTAATGGGCTCTGTAAGAGAGGGGGCAGTGGGAGACGGGACACAGAGCAGAGAAGAATCACCTCCACCCTGGAACATCATCTCTCACAGAGGCCAACCATGGATGCTCAGGGGAGGAGAAGAAGAAAGGACACAATTACAGAGAAATTCTTCTCCGTCTCTCCTCCTGCCCATCAGCAGTTCAGGAACCAAAGGTATTTCATCTAGATTGGGTTTAATAGCCATTAACAGTCCTAAACAGGGAAACCCCATACACAATCCCTTCTGGATTCAACTACAGGGAGCCCTCATACTACCTCCAGCTCCCCTTTCCTCAGCCAGAAGTCTGTTCTGCTTAAGTTTCATCCAGTTCTGCACAGGCAACATGTGGATGTTTAAACCATTGATTTGGTAGCAAAGGCATACAACCAGCATTACTGGGTAGCCCAGAAGTGTCTGTGCCATCCAGCTTTCGGGAGGACTCGCAGGAAGGCTAGTCTTTCAAATCTCTCTGAAACACAGGCTTCCATGAAGCACAGATCAGCTCAGACAATCTCTGCCTGCTGAAGCACTCCTCAGGTCAGTTCCCGGGACCCTCTGCCTGCCTGCATTTCCAGGGTTATTTCTTCAAGCCAACTTGCTCAGTAACAGCGAGGAATTGCACACCACAGCCAGAAAATTCCTGCATTGGTCTCTAAGAGCTTGTTTTACCTCTGTGATAAGCTGTCCACAAAGCACTCTGAGATTCCCTGGGGCCAAGAGCCCTAGGGCTCTGCAAACACCCTTTTTTTTTTGTCATGAGATCTTTTCAGCCCATCTCTACCAGCAGGGAGGGCAGGACTGGGGAGGAACGGCATGTTCTGGCCAGGGGTTGCTTAGCAAGCTCCTGTCCCTGCCCTGAGCAGCTGGCACGGAGGGGTGATCCAAGGGGCACCCAGTGCTTCCCTTTGACTCAGTCATCCTGCAGGAAATGCTTTATGCTCTTCCAAAGTGCCAGGGACACTGACTCAGGGCAGCACAGCTTTCAGCAGTCTGCTTTGGTCTCTTTTCTCTGCCTATTCCTGGTGGCTGGAGAGCTCAGCTTTCCCTCCTTCATCCACGTAGGTCCAAAGTCAGAGAAAAACCTCTTACCACTGCCCAGTACCCTTTAGCACACCTGTGCCACTCTGCACACAAACTCCTCTGGCACCGAGCAACCACAGAAGCAATATTGACATGGCGCTGATGTCAGATGAGGAAAGGAGAGGAACTGAAATGTCCCTTCCACCAGGCTTTATTTCAAACAGTCCTTTTTTTTTTTTTTTAAACCATATTTGTAGACCGGTTTCCCAAGGATACAGAACTTGTGCAATTACACAGCTTGCCTCTATGTGTTTTTGCATGTGCGTATGTTTGCATGACTGCCTCTCTATTAGTTCTCTTCCCCCTCCACCTCTCAATATATCTACAAACACGTCAGCAAATGCCAACTGCATCTCAAAGAGGAACACAATTCTCAAAAATAGTAAGTTTCCACCATTTCATGAAAATGCACAACCAAGCTGAAGAGAGATAAAACAGCAGGGTTTGTTTTGTTAGCTTTCTTTCCAAACAATTTGACTGACGGGCCGTGTAGCACATTATCAGCCCACTCTGTGCAGACACAGTGAAGCACAAACCACCACTGGGGAAGGTCTGCTCCAGTCCTCCTCCTGGCAGCAGTGAGCCTCCACTGTTGCTTGCAACATCCTGCTCCCTCCCGCACCAGCTGTTCACTGTGTGCCAAGTGAAAATGCTGTTCAGGACCCTCAAAAATGCGGGGGAATGTTTCAAGTCCCCTCATTTACTGAACTTCTATTTGCAATCCTGCTTTTCTTTCACCACTTCTCCTGAGCATGAGGCTGCTGAGCATCCCAGTGTGCACCTACAATAGAGGCTCTCCAGACTCACCTAAATGCTGAAGCTGAGGAGCCAAAGGGTCTCATCTCACAGCTGATGACAGTGGTTTTGTGCCTGTGCTTAACCTCAACACATGTGAAGGCAGCTTGCTTAGGGGAAAGCCCTTAACATGTTTGGAAGGTTTTACTGAGTGAGACTCTCCAAGCTCCCTGCCACCATAAAAGCATTCCCCCTTGCTAGTGAACCATATCTCAGCCCTTTCAACACACTCCTCTGATTAGCCCTCTGCAAAGCTGCAACCTTCCCAGCAGAACCAAATGAACTAACTTGAAAACACTTTCAAAGCTTAAATTAATTGCACTGCAGCTTCCCAATTCGACATTGACCCCATCTGTAAATTCCCCAGAGTAGCTACTACTTAGTCATTAGGGGCTTCTTCCTGAACGAAACAAACCATTAATCTTACCAGGCCAAGTGTCTGCTCTCTTTCCCCAGTCACTCACATGCATTTGTGTGGTCTTCAGTGCCCCAAGCACCCCAAAATGCCTACACCAACTTCTAGTATAAGCTTGGCTCCTAAATCCACAACTCCTACGAATCTCCAGAATGAAACCAGGCCACAAAACCACCTCATTCATTTCCTACAGGTTTTACTGCTGTATTTGAATTACCTTTATTTTCCCAGTGGAAACATGGGCTCATCTCTGACCCCAAGCCCAAATTCACTGGGGCTTTTGCATCCCACAGTCTAGACCACGCAAGCACAGAAGAGGTTTTCTGACCACAGCCTCCATGAAGGTGCCTGCATGTTAACTATTATCTAGATGATCTCTGTTTAGCATTGAGCTGCTGCACCTCTCTTTCCTGCAAGAGAGCCAGAGGCTGGCAGAATTACAGGAGCTGTGAATCTCAACAGGGCTGATTCCCAGATATGAGGCTCTGCAGCCTGCCAGGAAGGGCTGGTGAAGGACTTATGATCTGATGGACACACAATCACAAGCAAGAAATGCTCCTCTGAATTCACACTAAACATTTCTGCCTTCCTAGCACATTTTGGAAAAATCAGAATATACAGGACTTTTTCAGACTATTCTCCTATTTTAAAATTATTATTTTTCTAGGTGCAGGCAGCAACAAGCAAACACCATGTTAGCTGGAGACAGACTGTCAAAAATCAGTTTGAATCTGCACAAAGGAAAGATGTGCTACTAGAGGAAGTGCTCACATCTGTCCATCTGGGTCTTCAGACCCACATGTCTCTTGGATAGGGTGCTTTAGCCAAATAGAAGACATCGTGCTCCAAGGAGACTTGGGCTGAGAAAGTTTGTAAGTTCTTTCACATCAGAAGTAAAGGGAGATAGTCTGTGTTTTTTCCTGGCAATGCCCTCTGTCTGTTCTGGCTCCTCAAGGATGGTTTAGCTCATCAAAAAGGTGTCCTCTGTCTCTGGAAGCCCAACTGTGCCCTTTGATGCCTGTTTACAACCCCCATCAAGATCAGTGGCTGGTGGGGAAATGGCTCTGGATGCACCATGACCAGAGGAGCCTGTGGTAGAGTAGTGCACCGCCTGGGAAGGCTGCACAAAGCACAGCCAAAAGTCTGACCTTTCACCCTGAAGAAAGGTCAAAAAGCCTCAAAATCAGGAAGGAAAGAAAAAGACCAAACCAAACCATAACACAACAACACAAACATAAAATAAAAAATACTTAAAATCCCTAAAAGGTCAGAGCAGTGCCCCACTCTGCCAGTGAGAGCCATCTCTCATCTACCTCTGGTATTGCTCCGCTCCCTTCTCAGCCACATTGGCTTCTCTAGTTATTATGCACACAAATGGAATGAACTTCAGTCATTTATACTACTAGTCTTTAAATAACATCTCACTTTTCCACAGTCAATTTTCCAGACGGCAGCTCAGTCCAAGGCTCCCCTAACCACCCACCCAAATCTCACTGCACATTTCCTCAAAGTCTGCTTTTTTCAAAACACGCTATTATTACGGTAATTCCTTCCTATCTTCTCAGAAGCCCTGCCAGAGCCCAACAATTACCACCAGTGTCACCTCGAGGTCTGCTGGACCCACTGTCCCTGTGCAGCCCCTGAGCCATGCACCAACCCTCAAAACCAACTGTGTGTTTGCTTTTTCTCAAAACCTGCATTTCCCAGGGACAAAGCACAAGTGCCTCCAAATAAAACCAGAACACTGAACTATAGGTGAAAAGAGGCAGTATCTGCTGTAATTTGAGTTTTTTCCACCCACCAGAATCTCCCGGCTGCCTCTAGCACTCACAGCCATTATCCTTCCCTCCTCATGAGGGCTACTACTGAGTTGCCATATCCCACATTTAAGCCACAAGTTGAGCTCTTCCCAGATTGTTTGAGGCTTTTCCTTCATCTGATGTTCAAGCTAAGTAACATTGCAATTGTTTCAGGTTATGTCAAAACATTTTGTTCATTTGTTCTTGGGGCAGTATTTCACTCAGTTTTGCAGTCACTTTGCTCAATTTCTTTAAGCCTTGTTTTATCCTTCTCCCAGCTAGGAGCAGAGACTGAATTTGAACCCTCACGTTAGAGTACTCCATGAAGGGACTGAACCTGGTCTTGCATGTGTATTTATTATGCACATTTACTATTTATCTTAGTATGTTCATTTACTGAAACAAGGCAACTGCCACTCTGTAAGCATGAAGTCTTCAGTGATACAACACTGCCACTGAAATAAACAACAGCTTTGCCAAAATTAAGACTTTGTGGATTCATCCCACTGCTGACTAGCACGTGCACATGTGCAGTAACATCACAAAGGGCTCAGACCCATGGACAGACTACCAGAAGGCAGCAATTTACTGCAGATCGGCTGATCTGTAATAACAGTTTGTGGCATACAAGGGCCATGCACATGCAAGTAATGCAAGTTACCTTTACAGTCCCTCAGTGACTTCCAACCTCCAGAGCCTACAGCATGACCACATCAATGTCACTTGGCCTTCTGAAGGGGAAGTTTTCTTCCCACAGGTGGAAGGGAAGCAGTGCCAGGCAGCCTGCTGCTTCACTCTGATGTCATTGCTTTGGTCTCTTGCCTATATAGAAAAAGGGGCTGGATCTCACTTTGTTTGCAAATGACTCTCTATTTTGGGCCACCCATGAAGTTGCCCAAACTCCAACCTCAGGAGTATGCAGACTCCTGCTGAGCAAAAGGCAGGAAAAGAGAGCCATAAAACTGTGGTAGAGGAAGGAAGAAAAGAAAGGGGAACACCAGTCAGCTGCATTCCCAAGGAGGAGGGAGGCATTGCAAAGCTTAAAAAACAGACCACCACAAAATATTGATGGAGATAGATGTGATAAGCCAGCTGAACCACTGGCTGGCATGTGCAACAGTCAGCTTTCCACTCAAACAGCTTCAGGAAGCGTTTTATGTACGGCCAACCAGCACACTCAACATCAAGTGCCCTAGTGTGCTTCCTGTGCACCTGATCTACACAGCACCCCTTTCCTGGTGGAAGGATCCGGATACCACTTACAGGCTTGGAAGATACCCAGGCTTGTGGCAAAGAGGCCTTGAAAGGTGGGAGCTGCTGAAAGGTCATGAGATCCACCACATGGTGGTGGGATGGTCCCCAAGTCAGAGACCCTTATAAACAAGTCAAATAGTTAACACTGCGCTTCTGCACGGAAATGCAGGGGATCCCCTGGCTTCAGGAAGGACTGGCATTCTCATGGAATTCATGCCAAAATGCCAGATGCCAGCTGTTTTGTGGCATACAGATGTTTATGTCCTTCTCCAAACCAACCCTGCACATGGTGTGAGCATGCACAGGCGAGCCTCCCCAGCCACAGCCTAACCAGCTGCTCTGCAGCAAGTGGTACTCACACTACACTGCCAGCGTTGTACAACATGTGAATAACAGGTTTTACCTGGCCTTTATCTATTGTACTCTTGAACCCCCAAATTTGCAAAGCAAAATGCAGCAGTCATCTGAGGGCAGGTAACTCCCCAGGCATAGGGTCTGGGGAAAGAGCACATCAAGGGGGCCACCACAACCTCCCAGAAGCACCAAGGTGGGAGGCTGTCATTAGATAAATTGCCCTGGAGTGCTATAATTAACCCACTCACACTGCTCTCAGATAGACCACTGCAACTGAAAAGCCCTGTAACCACAGCCATCCCAGAGGCAAGGGGGCAGAAGCCAAGGAGTCGGTGGGAAACAGCAGCCCCAAGCAGCCACATACCCTCCTTTCATCAGTCTCCAGAACAAAAGTGCTGCTGCACTATTCCCCATCGGGAAGCAACAGGCACCCAACCCATCTCCATTTCACTGGGTCCATAAAACTCCACTTCATGAGACCTACTGTTGCCACATCTCTTAGTGCTTTAAAGCATGTACATCTGGCTTAATTGAGCACTTGCTGCTGACCATTTTCTGAACAGGCCTTGGGGAGAAGGTTTTGTGTGGCTGAAATTTGCTTCTTTTTTCCTTCTTCCTTTTTTAAATTTTTTTTCCACTGAAATCTCACCTGAAGCAGGAACAGCTGCTCACATGCTTTGGGGCTGCTTGGAGGAAAGTCTCCTCTCTAGAAAATGAATCCACCCTAAATATTCTAGTTTATGTGCTTCAAAGCTGCAGAGCCTCAACAACACTAGTCCCCCTCTCCCATTCTGTCCTCCACAAAAAACAAACAAACAAAACAAACAAACAAACAAAAAACCAAACAACTAAAAAACTAAAAATCAGAGTTAGTGGCAGAAGATGTTGCAGTACATGCCAGGGCAAAAAGAGAGAAAAGAAAAAGAATCTTGCTGCCCCTGCAGTCTGTGAAACTTTGCATCTGCCAAGTTACAACAAACAGGAAAAGCGGAATCAAAACACAGCCCCCATGTCCCCCTCCATCCACCCAGTGCAGCCTGTGCCAGCTACTGCTCACAAACAATCACGCTGCGAGACTCCTCTGGCACATCCTTCCAGGTGGCCTAAACAACAGAAAAGCCAGCTCAGGAAGCCTGCATTCGATGCACGGTGTGCCTGAAATCCCTTCCAGAAAGTACAAAGGTCCTTCATGCCCCCAGACTAAGGAGAGGTTACCTGAAAGCCCCTTTGCAAGCTCCTGTGCTGGAAGACGCCTGTTTCCCTGTGAAACGAGAAGCCAGGCACGAAGTAGTTGGGAACAGAGAGGAGCACTGGCTGTAAGTTGGCTGTTTTCCCACTGAGTCACCCCAAGTACTTCCCAGCCACTGGAAGAACAACAGAACTGGTGCCACCTGGGGGAAGGAGTTAGGGCACAATCAATGGTCTGCAGCATCCTCCCAGGGTCCCGTGCCCAGCATCCTTCCACAGCTTTCAGGCCATGATATGGCATGGGCACTGCCCCAGACACATTTCTCTCACTGCATACTGAGGGTGGGACTGCTCAGCAGGCAGCCTGGCTTTTGTGGAGCACCAAATGCACACAAATACATTATGCTACTTAATGCTAAAACAGGAAGCAACTCACATGTGCAGCCTAGGAGCTCTATACCTGCTAAAAGCAGGGTAACCTGCTGAAACCAGGACTATTGCAGCTTCAGGGTAGACTGGCTAGATCAAGTGATGCCTTATCACACCACCACACATTATGGCTGTGACGCAGCAATCCCCACCATCTGTTTCAGACACTCAGAATCAAGCTCCTCAGTTATACCGCTTGCTTTTCATGCCCATCAGGTACATTCCTGAACTCTCCCCAACTGTTCTGCCCTGACCATCAGCTACTTGTTCTCCTGCCCACCACGTACAAGGGAGTCCTGTTCAGCCAGTGTCACACCTTGTAAACTCTGAGTTTCAACTCTTCCAATGGAAGCAGGCGTCAATGTCCTGCCTGTCCCTCTTCCTACAAGAATAAGATATTCAAAGCACTGTCAGCTCTCCCAGTGCTGTGTTCCAGTTTGATTTCATGCTGCAGTGCCGAGTCCAACTATCTTTTGTCCCTGCTGCCTGGTATCTTTTCTCAGATGTCTAAACACAAAAGCCACCCTTGAAGCAAGCAAAAAGCAAGGCATATTAGCAGCAGCCGAATGAGCTCCCCTGGTCCTTCCTGTCCCAGCCCAACAAGACTTCAAGCCCAGGAAAAGAAATATCTGAATAGTGAAGCAAAAGAGAGTCAAAATGTAATTAAACTATGCACTTCCTAACCCAAATTATTAGGGGGTGTTGCTGTGGGTTTGATAGTTACTCGGGCACCCTTGTTTCACTGGAGATGAAAACAGTTCCCAGTGAGACAGGGAGCAGACAGGGCAGTTCCTCATGCAGAGACTAAACCAGTCATGAGTCCATGACTTCATCCATAGAGAGGCTGAAGGATGAGCAGAGCAGACCTGTCCAGCTGCAGGCAACTTGTTTGAGGCCCCAGCACATCCTTATGTGCCAAGGCACCAGTGTGCTTTTCAAGCACTGGACTGATCTCTGTGATCCACAAGCAGCTACAGCTATAGTCGGCAGCTGATGTTAGGAGGAGTGTTAGGACTGATCATCTCCTCCTCTACTTCTGGAAACCAATGGCACAGGGCTTTCCCAAGCCAGAGGCTGCACATAGATCATCATGTTCCATAGCCAGTCATACACTATGAATTTCTATGCTTCCTTTTAGAAGCCATTTATATCAAGGACATTTCAAACTTACTACAGCTATGACCATCATGGTTCAGTTCTCTGCCCTGCTCGATCTTTTAATGGGACGCTGAATGAAACTGAAAAATAGTGATCTTCTTGTTCCTCCCCCTATTCACGATTTCATAGTTCTCCCTCTCAGCCCATAGGAACAAGTCAGCAGAAAGACCTAAACACCATTGTGCAGGTTTTTATGCCCCATTGAGACAGGTTTTGAAGATCCCCTAGCCAACAGGTGACCTTCAGAAAGCAATGTGCACCTGCTGTGTGCCATGCACACCTCCATCATGCCTCCAAAATCAACTGCAGCCCTTGTGAGGGGCTGGGAGCCAGGACACCTCCTCTTTGAAAAGAAAGAAAAATGCCCGGCCTTTTCAGAACTACAGAAGGCTTTGGCACAGGCTGAGGGCACAGGAACAAAGCCAAAGCACATGGAAAACAGCAGCAGCAGTTCTTACCACTGCCTGTCTAACTGAAGAGCCAGGACACCACCCTAGAGGGAGGGATTCACTGTAAGCTCCTGACAAGCTGCACAGGGTGCCCTGATGCAGGGAGAGACCTCTTTCAGTGCCACCCCTGTTGCTGTCCTGATGGCCCCAGCCCATCGGCACTCGGTCTTGTCACACAGCAAAACATGCTGGCTCAGCCCCAAGGAAAGCACCTTCTAATGGGATTTTTCAGGTTTCAAGGATATCAGTGTCTGGCACAGGCTGAAGTAATTAAGAGACTTTCCAAGAGACAATCTGGCATTGATTAACCAGCTATTTACCACTGAACATTACAAGTCCCACTCTAAAACTCTGCACCAAAACACTTGCTTTTTCCTAATTGTTTTCTCCTTGCCTTTCACAAAGCCCAGCTGTGGCCTCTCACACCACACCCTCAGCCTCACCATGCTTTGCCTTGCTAAATAAACCATGATGGTGTCAGCCAGACTAAAGCTGAAAGGCTTCCTGAGGGTTAAAGGGAAAAGCATGTTGCTCTTGGCAAACAGATAAATCCAGTTTTCACTGAAACAGGTCTCAAGATGGACAGCCACAGCCACATATGCTTGCAATCATCATATTTGCATTTGACTCTTCCTATTGAATACCAGGGTAAGAAAATCCTTGGGCTGATTTCATTTCTACCACCTTCCATGGGCTGATCCCTACACATCAAGTTCCTCCAGACCAGAGACATCCCTAAAGCTGCAAGAGCTGAGTTAACAACTCATCTCACTACGACTCTCTCCTACATCACTTAGAAAGCATGCCTGCAGGAGTAGCAAACAGGTAGCCCAGAAGGGAAGGTTTCATAGTCAGCAGGGAAGGGTTAACACATACATTTAACACCTCACAGGAGTGGTAATGCAAATTCTGCATTCAAAGATAGGTTTTGTTATAGCACCAGAGAAGGCAGAATGGGCATGTCCAGTTTCAGAGCACTTCCACTCTCTCTGCACAAAAGATCACCAGCTGGTATGTCCTCCCCTATTTGAAAGAGAATTAGGAAGGTCTTCCATTCCCATTTGCTCCAAAGGAGCAAAATACACCCAATGCCTGCAGTGTTTGGACCCTTCCCTACAATGATGTATCATCTCTGCTCCCAGTGCCCCCACAGCAGCATGGGAGATGTATGGAAAGACTAGAAATCGGTGGGGCAGGGCTTTGCCCCTTTGTTGGGGCAGCATAAATACTTGCTATTAATGAAGTGTAAGAAAAGAGGAGAATGGAAACTGCTTATCAATAATGAAAACCAAAAGTGAATAAAACCTGTAGAGCAAATTCCACACAAGCTTCTTTCTCTTTCCTAATATATATAATGGAGCACCACAGAAGAAAGCAGGACAGATTGGTCAGATAAGATATTAGAAGGCAAAAAGAACAACCAGGGAAAATCTGAATTCACCTAGAAAGTGAAGTCTAGAAAGACCAAAATTTTTATAAGACTTTTATAAATACACAACTTTTACTGACTACTGCATTAGACAAACATGGACAATCCAACTAATTAGCCACTGGTATAGTTTATAAAAGGGTTGTGCTAGTGTTTCATGTTTTCAGTGATTTTAAAGTCAAAACCAAATGGTTTTTGTAGTATCCTAGTCAAAACAGTAGTTCACACAGCAAAAATCTGTGGTCTGAACTGGATGAGGAGGCAGGCTCGAGGATGGGACACTGTCCTTCTGGACTTTGTGAAAAATTAACCTAGGAGCATCAGAGATGGATGCACACAGGAGAAGAGCTGCCACTGTATGCACTGATCCCTAAACCAAGAACCTCCACCAATGAAAAAGGCAGTGCTCAGATCACACCTACTGAGGTGGAACTGGGATGGAGGTCTCCAGATGATGATTCCTTACAAAAGTGGCCCTGATCAGTTGCCATGACTGACAGGGTTAGCATAAATCCTTAAACAGGACAGAAAAAGAAGCAGCATCTATACAGTAAAGCAGCCCCAGAGATGGACAAAGGAACAAACTCTTAATAGAGCATCAGATGGTAGAAAATGTGAGAAGTCATCAGAGGAGTCATCCAGACAAATTAACTGGAAAATGGCAGAAGGCTGATGAATATTTGGCATCAAAACAGCAATCAGCCTCCCTAGGATGTTCCTAGAATAAAACTGTAGAATGAGCCATAAACAATCTGAAGTGCATCTTTCTCTTTTGCCCCAAAGGCAGCACAGCCATGATGGGAGAGCTCGGAGGTGGAGAGAAGCAAATGTTTAAAATCCAACCCTCACTGAGTGACAGCAATAAATCACTCTAGAAAGGCCCACTGTAAAATGGGGAAGAGCCTTCTGGAGACCTTAAAGGCATGTGACACTTCTCGATTCCTCTCCTGCCAGCTTTTGTTTTATTTGCAATTAAAGTATCAGAGATGCCAGCTAATCCTTCTCCCTGTTTCTATTGGGGCTCAGACAACGTACCTGATACCTCCTCTTGACCAACTGATTCTCTCCATTCCTAACTTTACCGCATTACCTAGTTATTGGAATTGTATAAGGGCTTTGTTTTAAAGTCTTCCCCAATTTCCCCATTGCAAATAATCACTTTCTGATCACTTGCGACTTCTCCATTTGCAAAATCCCCTTTCATTGAAAGTTTAAGGTCACAAAGTACAGATTTTCTCATTTCAACTCCCCCCCTCCAAAGCTGGAGTAATTTGGTTTGGCTGCAGGGCAAACTCTAGAGCCTAAAGAAAACAAACACATAGGACACTTCTGCTACCCTGAAATGCTGAGCAATAAAAACTCAGTAAATAAATAAGTACATGGAAACTTGTTTTAGGTCAGAGCACATCATGCCACTTGGTTTGCTACAATTAAAAAAAAAAAAATTAAAAAACCAGGCAGACCAAGGATCCATACCTAGAAAACAGTATTAACAGCAACAGAAAACACACATCTTCATTCCCTTTGAAAATTCAGGAAAACGTATTGCGAAGCAGCAATACTGCTTTAGCCTAAACCCAACTCCAGTTTGACTGAGACCCCAAATTCCAAGAGCACAATTTTATTTTTAATTTGGTGGATCAATATTGATCTTTAACAGTCACCCTCCCATGATAAAACTTGCCTTCTGCCAAGCTGAAGGAGCATTAGCACGGCAGGGTCAGCACTATGTTTCCTTGTGTGTTAACAAAATCTGCTGGGCTTATGAAGAGAACTAAAACATTTTAGAAAATTCTTGGTTTAAGGAAAAAATGAAATCCTCCCTGGGATTAATGCAAAGGCCTCATGAGCCACTGGACATGAGGCTTGCCATCAACCACATCACACAACCCTCATTAGGAGCAGAAAAGTATCTGCCCTGCCCTTGTGGTATCACCTGGAGATGTCCTAGAAGGACAGTGCTCCAGCCAGCAGAAGATGCTGTATTTTCTAGACAGGATATTATTAGGGCTGAGTTATGGTATGCTGTCCTAATGCCAGCACTCTTCTCTAGCTCACAGTGCTCTTTCCCCTCCCTGTCTTTGTTTTCCTCCTGTAACTTGTGGGAGCAGCCAAGCCCTCTCCTGCCAAGCCCTCCCCGTGGCACATGTTCCCACTCCCCTGGAGCTCTTCCCTGCACCTGTGCCTGCCCACATCCATTTTTTTCTAGCTCATGACTGCTGCTGAGGGCTTGCCAGCTGCTTTCAGAGGGGTTAACACTTCCTTCCCCGTGGGACATTTTTCTCTGGATATAGGGTGAGCCTGGGTGGTTTTTGCAAAGCAGGGCCGGAATGGCAGTCCAACCTCACTCTGGGATCGATTAAAACATACAGGGCTTAGCTGTCCACTGGCACATTTCTCTAGCAAAATTCCCGTTCATCAAGGTCTCCAGCCTGATCTTTCACTGCCCATCCCAGCACTCTGTGCTATTAATTTTTATTCCATTCCAGACCCTCTCAACCATCCACATCATTTATCCTAAAATTTTCCTGGGCTTTTTCTCTTCGTAGCAATGAACTCAGGACAATCACAGGTACTCAACACCTTCACACATACAGTTTCTACCAGGGTTGGTGCTCCTGCCCTCTGACTGATTTCAATCAATTTAATTATTTGACTTTTAGTTTTTCCCTAGAGTCCAAGGTTTCCATGTCCTCATCCCCTCCAACTGTACTGAACACTGAAGCAAAGTTTGGTTAATACTGGACCCATACCTAGATCATCTTTGATCTTCCAGTTGGTTCTCACTGCACAGCAGCTTCAAGTCTCTTTTTATTTATGTAGCTGAGAAACCTGTTGCTATTTGTTTTAATTTCTTTTGCCAGGCCTAACACAGCTTGACTTTTGGCAATTCTCATTTTATCCCTACCCTTCCTGACCTCTAAGACATTGCTTTTTTTGCCAATTTGTCTTTTTTTTCCATTCCTTACAGACTCTCTGTTTAATCCAAACTATCCTTTTTAAGGTGGCTATTCACCAGCTCCAGCAAGGAGCCCTTTCCTGCCTTGTTTTTCTCCTTTACTTAGGATCCCTGATCCAGATAGTTTCTGCACCTCTGAATTAGAGAGAAGCTCTGCATTCAAGTTCTCATGATTCTCTGCCCAGATGACTTCACACACCAGGTTTTTTCATTTTCCAAAATCTGCCCTTTCAAAGACAACTATCCTAGTTCCAGATCTACTTTTGTTTAGGCTTCCATTTAATTTAAAAGGAATCCATTTTATGAGCACTAAGTCCAAGATTCCTCTGTACAACCAGGCCCTCTTAATATCAACACTAGTTACCAAAACAAAACCTAAAATAGCACCTCCACTTTCTGGTGCTCTATTTAATGAAAAAATCCGGGCTATCACATCCAGGAATATCTGTTTTACCTTATTAATACAATATGTTTGCCAATGTGTATTCCTAGATATTAAGATACATTCCTGAGTTCCCACAGCAATATTATTTTGGAAACATTTATCTTTCCAATAACATTACAGAGAGATTTATCCTCTGCCACCCACCCCTGCCACCCCTCATTTCACAGTTTGCTGTTCTATCTATCCAAAGGTACTTGGATGAACTGCAATCTTCTAAGGCACTTCATGAATACGTTCAAGTGGCCCTATCACTGGGATGTCTCTCAAAACAAGCAGCCCATCACAGGAGCAGCTGTATCAGCTCAGACCACAGGTCCACACAGCCTCATCTCCTACAGTAGACAAAAGTGGGTGGAGATCAAAGACTGTTCCATGAGATTTTAACCTCCACTAACTTTCCCAGTTTCTCCTTGAGCACTTGGAAATTTTGAGCATTTACAGCATCCTCTTGAAAGTAGTCCCACAACTCAGATGATGCTATGAAAGAGTACATACCTTTATTTGGGCAGCCTCTGACCTCTCAGCCCTGGTTCTCAAAAGAGACCCATAAAACATCTTCAAAAGGCAAGCTTGAAAACAAGAATTTATAACTCTGCTAGGTACTAGAAATCCTGCTTTCAACAGGGAGATTGACTTTATTGCCTATTGTAGTTCTGTCTGGCCTCCTCCCAGCTAATCCCGTGTTCAAAAGATGGCAAATTCCCTCTCTCTCTCTTTTTCCCATGGAAGGTAATTTCCTTAATTTTCACTTTTTAAATCTTTGCTACTGGTGTCCTCATCTTTGGTGTGTCTGAGACAGAGTCAGTAGTGTTGGCTCAACATGAGAGCCTGCGAATGGATTTGTCATAGAAGTCACAGGCTCTGGCATGTTTCTTCATCAAAACAGCGTTAGCCAAAAAAGGGGAAATGCAAATGAAAGAGGATTAATTAAACAAAGACTAAAAATGGATTCTGGTAGACTAAGAAAGTCTCAATGCCTATTACCTTACTATCTGTGAGGCCAAAGAGCTTTGTTTTCAGTACTTTTTTTGTTCCTGATTCCACTCCAATTCTTGTACACTCTGTTTCACAGTAAAGTCCTTGAAAGAAGCTAATGTGGCCCTGGCCATAATCTGCTTAAACTAATTTGTGCTGGTACAATAAAGCTGACTTCAGGAAAGTCAATCCTGACACCAGGAAGGTCCCATAAACAGTCTCAGGGCCAAGTTTGTGCACGAGGATTCAAGAGAATTGGATTCAGGCCCTCCTACCCTGCTTCTCCATCCTTAAGAGACCTTGAGGAAGTAAATTCATCACTCTGTCCAGCAGTACACATCTATGAAAAAGGGATCATAAAAATCCCATCCTTGACAGAATGACTGTTAGCATCAAGCCAGCAGATAGAATAAAGTCCTTGTATCTATGGCAAGGACAGCCATATAAGTCACACTGAATAGATATTTAGGTGCAAGTCCCTTGCTCTGACACTGACTGTGCTTTTAGTACCAAATAAATAATTCCCCTTTATTTTGGCATGCTATTATCTCTGAACATACAAGTTAAAGTAAGACGAGGCAGGGTGTGGGGAGAAAGTCTGATTTCTTTCTCTTTTCAGCCCTGCAAAGGCTGGAGGCATTTAGCAAAATCCAAGAAAAGGATTGTGGTAATTACCTCACCTACCTTGCTTCAAAAATTTCCTGCTTCAAAAATTGCCTCTTCACAAAAAACCTCATGCACTGCAGCTGCCCAAACTAAGACAACTCCAGGCAATAACCCTGAGCTGTGCATCTGACCTGATTTTTAACTCAGGCTATGCAGATGAAGGAAAACTGACCCCATGCAGAAGCCCAGGAGACACAGCTGCCTTTGATGCTCCTCACCCTGACATGGCTCCCACTACAAACCACCCAGCAGGGTGGGGGAAACACAGATGTTTCCCCACAGCACCCAACACAATCCACCTCACCATCACCTTCTTACCTGCTGAAAAACTATTCTTGCTTGGCACCAGGCACTGTGATTACCAAGCATGGCAGAGGTTGTACACTCCTCAAACTTGAGACTTTCAGGAAAGATTTGGGTGGGGTTTTTTTTTTTCCTCATACAACAAGAATCAGCAATTTTGCAGAAGTGATTTGCATTTTCTCAACCCAGTGATTTTTCATATCAAAGAGGTGTACGTGCCAAAACACACATGAGCCTAGGCACATAAGAGGCAACATTAGTCTCCAACTTGCCCTTGAGAAAAGTCAGGCAGTAATAACCTATTATTCATGGGGAGAATGTTTCTCCCAGTTAGGTGAACAGCTTCAGGGGGACCAAGGTTTGGTCCTGAACTGTAAGACCCTGCGAGCAAAGGTCAGACTGTCTCCTAGAAGTGATAAATCTAACTCTACACCTGAGCTACTTGATCAAATGCTATTATCACTTAAAATGAATGTGTTGATCTGAGGTCCCTCCAGGACAACAGTCCCAGCATACAATTTGCTAAACAGACTCATTTAGAGATAGTCTTGTCTCCTAAAGACTTTTTCATCAAAGAACAGTCAGGTTCTAAGGGAAAGTGTCAGCACCCCTAATCTCATTGTTTCATGACTGAATTAGCTACTGTGAGTCCTCAGGTTCAAATCTTGATGCTGATCTCCCTCCAATCCACCTGCTGGGGCCTGGCTGATTCAAAGGTTGCAGTAACCAGCTACCTGATTAAGAAGTCCTGCAGCCTTGAGCCTTCACTCTCCTTAAATGCATCACAGTTTATAAGTTCTCCGAAATCAACACTGCACCATCACAATGCTTACATACATCAGACAGCTGGAGCAACTGAAGGTCATCTGCTCAAGATTGTGCAGGCATCAGTGGCAGAGCTGGGAATAAAGTCCCAGGCTCCAGACTCCAGCCCTTGATTTTTCCACAATGAACAACATAACTCCAGCGTTAGGCAACTCAACTCACACAAATCCAAACTGTCTGCTCCTAAAGAATGCTCTTGCCTACTCTCCATTGTATGGTCTGGATAGCCATGGGTTTGGAAGGAGGACAAAGAAAAGACAAAGGGACAATACAGCGGTTTAAGACAGCAGCCTGGGCTCTCACATTGCGCTATCTCCTCAGCTGGTTATAATCTCTTCCACAAAACGAAATAACAAGTGAATGAGTAATGACTGGAAGATGAACATGCCTTGCTGAGGCAACACAGCAGGGCAAAGGACCCTTGCCAAAAGCAGTGAGAATCTTATTTCATTGCTTCCATGAACACAGCATCCATTTACCTATCTCGCCAGATCCCATCATGCATTCAGAAGGCTGCTGCAATGAAAAGAAAAAACTCAGTCCTTATCTTCCACCAATTAATGCCCCCAGATCACCTTAGTTGCTCTGAACCCATTTTCCCATAATGAGCTAGACCAGCTCTATGCTTTTCCATCACAGCTGCTCACAAGCACCTATTAGAGATCTCTCAAGCACCCACAGAAAGCAGCATGAAGAGGATCAGCCAGGAAATCCCCAGATGGCCTAAGGGGAGGGGAAAATCCTTCATGATGAAGCCTTGTGCTGAAGTAAACGTGCTCTAACCAGTTCCCATCCAGAGTAATTTCTTTCCAGGGCAAATGAATTTCTTCCTGAGACAGCTGTTTGTTCATGTGCAGATGTCCAGAGGCAACTACCTCCATGCCTTGTCTCCACCACTTTTGCCACATCATCAATTACATTTAATGTTATTTCACTCCTTGCTTTGAGCAACAGCAGCTCCTGTTTCAGGGAAGGACACTTTTCCCTCTCCTCTTTGTTTCCCCTTCATGTTTCCACATCTCAGACCAAGCCTTCAGTGTCTCTTCTCTGAAAGCAATATTAGCTTGTGACCCTGTCCTTCCTTCTGCTCTGATGCCAAAGGAGCACTACTTCAGACCCATTCCACAATCATAATCCCCACCTAATGAACATCTGGGAACTACAGCATTTTCTCTGGCAGCTTAGTCTGAACTTGAGGGCTGTGTTGTGCTGCATGAACAAGAAACACTTGGAAAAAGGGAATTGGGTTCAGGGAGCTGAGGAAGGAATTAGGAAAGTCTGACAGACAACCTGCTATCAGCAGGGGTGTAAACAGCAGCAGCTTTCAGGAGAAAGCAAATAATAGGAAAGAAAAGACTTGACAAGCCAGAAAAAGACAATTGCCTTAAAATGGCCAAATTTCTGCCAAAATACTCTTAGGCTGGGGGAGGATGAGGCCAGTTTTGGCATCTCTTCTGCCCAAAATGACAATGAGCTGGTGGGTTCTGCAGGGACCAGAACCAAGGAGGTCTGTCCAGGGGTCTGACACAGATGAATACTTTCCATTCAGTTCTCTGACATCAAATTCATAGTATTTTAAGTACAAAAATTAAAAGCCAATCTCTGCCAATTTTCACTAAATGAGTAAAAAATAGTTTGAATGGCTCCGAAGATTATTACATCAGGCATGAAATGACTGAAACATGGGAAATGTCACCACTTATGTTTAAAAACATGCTGACAAAAATCACCCATAGGACCTGACTCCCATACTCAGTCTAGAGAGACTGTCAAGAGACTATACAGACTATACATTTGCTTACCACCAAATCTTTCCTTCCCAAGCTTTACCTAACCCCAGAGTCCAGCCTAGCATGGAAATACCCAGAGACATGGTAAGACTTGAAAACCTTCTTGTGCCAGACAGTAGCTGTGTGCCACTGCAGCTGGACAGGGCAGAGAAAGAAAAAGGACTTGGCACATCCAACTGCTGGTACAAGACAAGCCATTAAGTCTCCAGTGAATGTCTCCCCTCTAGGAGACCTAAAGCCCACAGGAAATGTGAAACACAAGGTTCCCCTTCCAATCCCTTGCTTTATTTCCTTACGCTCACTACAAAGTGTGTGACCTACATGAGGGGAGCAGAGATGATGCTCATCCCAAAATAAGCTCCAGAGAGGGACAGAATACAGACATCTCTGCAACAGAGTCTCAGCAAGTCATCTCCCAGAGCCTGAAACACTTACTAATTAGAAACATCTTTAAATCCCCAACTGGGGAGGTGCCTGAAAAGAGACAAAATATAATAAGGATGATGATGATGATACTTGTAACTGCTGTTATTTGTTATCTTCTCAAAATGTTGACAGCAGCTCTTAGCAAGCACACACCAGTGAATAGCTTACATGCACTAATTCTTTTAAAAAGCACGTGTTTAACCCTCATCAGAGAGAGCACTTCTCCATCCCACATGAAATCTCAGGAATTGCCAAAATGACTTAAAGCCCTAGCAAACAAGAGCTCTTGGAGGTAATAATCAACCCCCTCTTGCACACACATGACTCTCAAGGTCTGTTTCTCATGCTCTGTAGTTTCCAGCTGGGACCCATCAGCAAGCTATCAATTGCCCCTTACATACAGATGAACAGGTAATTAGTAAAATGACCTAATTAATATTAATAAACTTGAGTGATAGAACTAACAAAGCTTGATTTTTATGGGGGATTTTTTTATGTATCTCTTTCCTCAGATTGTGAGTGTGAGCTCTTTGTTGGTTCTCTGATGTTCAACACTGAGTTTCTGCTTCAGCCCCTCAAGAGACATGAACAAGGTACTATCCTACCACCCTACTATTTCCATAGAAGCTGTAGGAAACCAGTATCTTAGAGCTCAATCCCTCCACTGAATTTTCTGGTTCAAAAGTTTTCAGGGTAGCCATAGAGACAAAGATAATCCACACGTGCCCACACACAGGCTCATTTGGAAGAAAGCCAGCCTCAAAATGGGACAGCCGGTACGTTGCTTTAAAACAAGAAAGAGAAGTCTTTACTGAGTGCAAGAGCTAAACATCCAGGACCATGTTTCCACTTTATTGCCCAGGTAACCTCCCAACAGAGTTAATATGGCATAGCACACTGTAGAGGTGTTAAAGATCTGCACTTTGACTGTAATCAGATGCCCTGGATGCATGAAATGTGCATTCATATGATGGGGATTAAAAAAAAAAAAAACAGGTAAGATTTGGAAATTTTGAGGGGTGGGGAGAGACAAAGAGCGGGCACAGTGAACTGAGCCTCATAAAACACATGCATGCACTCGCCTGCACTAAGCGGGGATGCCGAGAGCTTCGGAGTCGGATCCTGGAGCAGCACCGGGGATACTGTCCGCCCTCCCCACCCCTGGGGCTCAGGCGGTGGCACAAACAGGCAAGGACAGACATGTTAGGGAGCAGCCTGCAGGGAAGCAGAAAGCCAGTTGCTGCTCACCTGGCAAAGCCTGCGGGCAAGGCTTGCTCACCGCCTGCCCCCATCCGCCACGGCCACGGGACGAGGCCCCTGCATGCACAGTGCCAACGGGACAGCACCCACGGCAGCCCCACTCAGAGGAGTGGGGTGTTTTACTCCAAACACCATCCTGGCCTGAAGGTGTTCCCATGACTCCAGCACATTGCACTTAGTGGAAACCCAGGGAGAGAGCTGCTCCGAGCAGGAGGAACAAAGTTTGAATTAAAGCACCTTTAGAACCCAAATGAAAGACAGTGGGTCCAGGGGACCCTGTGGGCTGGCTGGGCTGGCCTCACCACAGCTAAGGAATTCAGGAGCACCTTCTGCAGGGAAGAGACCTCCCAGTTCTAGTGTCTGTCTAGCATTTGCCCCTGTGCAATATCACCCGAGAAGCCTTCGAACTAGGCAGCAATTCAAATATTCTCACTAGTTTTCTACTCTACTCAGGTTGGGACAGTTTTCAAGGAATATTGTGAGGATAGACATGCTCCCACCACACATATCACATCCCCAGCCTGAACCCATCAAAAGTGAGAGAGAGAGAGGAAAGGAAAAAGCTGGGTCAGGATGGAGGACATAGCAGAAAGGGTGCAAGCACAGGCATGTCAACAGCTCCTGGGAAAGGGGGGGGGGGGAAAGTGTTGAAACACAGCCCAGACCTGCCGCTTAGCAGCTGGGATTTTAACACTTGTTGCAGCAAGAGAAATTAGTAACAGAAATCAGCACAGGGAAAGATGGTGGGGGTCAGGTTCAAGGCCTGTGCTGCACCAAGGGAAAGCAGTAAAAATGGGTTTTAGTGAAGGGTTTGTTGGCTTCACTATGCTTTGTTTTATATTATTGTAAACTGTTCTTAATACTCCTGACCACAGTCCCAGGAGATGTATACCCTCCCTTAGGTCTTCCTATTCCACCATCTTGGTGCATCTCCGAGGCATGAACACCCTGGAAACATGAACAGCAAGTGAATTTTCATCATTTTCTCTGCTGGAGCTTTTAGAGAGTTGAAAGAAAATGCTTTTGTTTACAGCAACAGATAGCTTTATCAGCTGTAATCCCTTCCACTGATCCTAACAGAGTATTGAATGGGAGGTGTAAAATGAAAACCCACATCCCACGGCCATTTGCATCACCAAATGTGCTGGTGCTGCCCAGGCATCATTCACTGTACAGCTCCTTCAGCACAAGACCACCTGACTGATCTACTTTCCCATGGGGAGTGGAGGGGGGCAACACATGCAAGTGAAGGTGAGAGATCAGGAGCCATACTCACCATTTTTTCAGCACAACCCCATCCCCATATTCCTGTTGCAGATACTCTGCAAACATTAGGCTCTGCAGTGAGAACAAGGGGGCAGGAGGAGTCTTCCCTGCCATCCCACCTGGATGCACGTGCATCGATCACCCTGACCGGAGAGCAGCAGCAGTGCAAGATCTCTTCTCACCCTTGTCTCAACCCAGGAGCCTTTAGTTATATTTTCTCTCTCATGTCCAGCTGAGGAGGGGAGTGATAGAACAGCTTTGGTGGGCACCTGGCATCCAGACAGCACCAACCCACCACAGGCTTCTATTTGAAATTTAACAGCTGCCAGCAGCAGCTCAGGTTCCTGTTGCAGATGGCAGAGCTCCCTATATCAGGATGAGCAGTGAACACCTCCATCCCACATCTGAAATTGTTTGAGAAAAACAAAACACTGAGCTCAGCTACTACCCATCACCCATCTGAGCAGATACTCCTGAAGTGAAGGCTCCTGAACTCTTCCCAATACCTTTGCACTGGAACCACATTCAGGTTATGGCTGCAGAGGATCACGCAGTCCTCTTCTTCCAAGATTTCTTCCTCAAAGGAATGTGAACCACTTGGCTTTCCCCCACGGATGAAAGGAGGAAAGCTGAGACACCAGGCAACCGCAGGTTCTTAGAAAAGAATTCATGATGAAAAATGATGGCTTTTCCTCCTAGAAGGGGTAATCTTAAACTGGGAGATACTCTAGACCCTCATTCTGCACTGCAGCCACTTGCCCCAAGCATCTCAGAGCATGAAGGGCTGCTGCATCAGGACTGCACCTACACATTAGAACTCTTGCTAAAGCATGTCAGTCAATAAAGAGACTCAGCAGGAGCCTAGTTGAGCTAGTGGACAAAAGGAAGGAGGCAGGAGTAAACCGTGACAAATTGAAAATTCATCGAATAATTTCTTTCAAGCCAAAGGGGATTCCTGCAAAAGAGGTAGTTTGCTGCAGTCCCTCAGCTCCATTTAATGGAATAACTCACAAAAAGTTGGGTGGGTTTGGGGTTTTTGGGTTGTGGGGGGTTTTGTAGTTTGTTTGTTTGTTTGTTTGGGGGTTTTTTGTTTGTTTTTGTTCAGGTTTTTTGGGGGGGTATTTTTATTTGTTTGTGTTGGGGGGTTTTGGTTGGTTGGTTGGTTTTTGTTTGGGTTTTGTTGGTTTGTTGGTTTTTGTTTGGTTGTTTGTTTTTTTAAAATAAAATACACCAAAACCAAACTGAGTTGCAAGATGTAACTGATCTTCCATCAGCAGAGAAGAGTAGGTGGAACCAACCAAGCAGGTGACGCTGAAGACAGATTTACACACCCTGGCAGGACAAGAATTTGCTCAAAATGGGAAAGATTCCCATTCCCCTTTGCTAGAGACAATTTTTCATTAATAAAAACTGGAAGAAATATCCATTTGGGGGATGGGGAAGATATGACAAACATTTTCTCTCAACCACTGAGATTTATTAAAGCAGGAGGAAAAAGAAATTGGTGAAATGAAGAAGGGAAGGCTGGAAAAACAGGGAAAGAAAAAAGTCCCAGTAGTAAGATCTACTTAAGTTACTGAGAGGCATGCCCAAAAGCAGGGAAACCCCATCTCTCAAACTATAGGATTCAAACCTAGAACCAACCAGCATGAGGAAGGGCCCCCTCCCCTGCATCTCCCACCTCCCATGGCAAGATTAGGCTTTTTCCCATATGCAAAACCTAACTCTGCAATAATCTCTTCTGGCCCTTCTCGTAACAAGCGGAAGTGCCCTCAGGCTGCAGCAGGGGAGGTTTAGACTGGATATTAGGAAGAATTTCTTCATGGAAAGGGTTATCAAGCACTGGAAAGGACTGCCCAGGAAAGTGGTGGAGTCACCACCCATGGAGGTATTTGAAAGACATGTAGATGTGGCACTTAGGGATATGGTTTAGTGGTGAACTTGGCAGTGCTGGGTTTAAAGTTGAACTCTATGATCTCAAGGGTCTTTTCCAACCTAAATGATTCCATTATTTTGGTGCAGAAAGTGCATTGTTTCCAAAGAGAGAGCCAGCCATCTCAGGAGCAGGGTTACCAATGAGTGCGTCTTGGCCCCTAGCACCAACTTAGATGCCCTGATGCTACTCAAACCCATGCTGAACCCTTCCTCTTCAAATGGGCACTAACAGGGCCTTTATCCCTCTATCTGGCCAGTGATTTTCACCAAACTTTCAAGAAGAAAATCATTGGTCAGACTACTGCACTACCCCACCAGCAAGGAGTTGGTCAATGGATCCAAAAACTAGTGGGAAAGGGAAAACCTTTATAGAAATCAGACTAAAATGCATTCCTCCCATGGGAACTTTAGAAGCCAAGCCCACTGGCTTTGGAGCTCCCTGCCTGAATTCCACATATTTTACACTTTGCCTAAAACCAGATCCCCAACTCCCTGCCAAGCCCTCCTAATCCATCAGCTTTGAGACCAGGACTGCAGCCCACTCCACAAATTCCTCTTCCTCCTCCTCCTCTCTCCCAGGCAGCCTCAGCTTCTCCTCCTCTTCCCTGAGCACCATCTCCACAACTGTTTATTCCCCATTTTCCTCCTTCACCCCAGTTCCCCTTCTTCCCTCTTCTTGCTTCCCACATGAACATCATGAGCTCTAACTCCCCACTCAGGCAAAACCAGGTCCCATTTTTTCAGGAGAGCCTGGGTATGTACCATGGCTCCAGGATCAGGCAGGAAGACCAGACAGAGTGGCAGGTGGGGTAGTTTGCTGGCTCCTGCCTATTGGGAGGGTGGGAGAGCACTGATCCCTTTTTCCCTACTTGTGTCCCTATTTGGGGATAGGGATGTGTGAAAGAGGTTCAGGACTGCCTCGTTCTCCAGCCCCTTGGTCAGCAGAAGTACTTTGGCTGCTTGATGCTTCACACCTGCTCAGGATGGCTCTGAGGACCCACACTGCTACCAGGAGATGCTGCTCTACATGCTCCCACACCACCCCACTCAAGACAGTGCTCATGTGGCAGAACCAAGTCTCTCCATCCTTCTGTCCAGCTCGGCTGGGGCGTGAGCAGTGACCCCACAGCCTGACCCCCAGCTGAGGAGCAGCTGTTCTGCACAAGTGCTGACTCAGGCATGAGCAACACTAGCACAAGGGCAGCGCCTGCCCTTGGCATCCAGGGCCCAGACAGCCCGCAGCCTTAGCCCAGAACACGCTCTGCCCTGGTGAATCACACACCAACCCCAGCAAGTCCTTTCAAGACCCATCAGTCACCAGAGGGGAAAAAAAATTACATGCACACAAAGTAATTAGAGGTGTAACCCTCTCCCCTCCCTCTGTGCATGCTCCCTTTGTCCAGGCATGTTTGGCTCACTAAGTCACGCTTCAGGACAACTTTCTTGACAGAAAACAAAGGCCAATTAATAAAAAAAATAAAAAATAAAAAAAAAACCACAGAGAAACCCTTCATTAAAATGGCCACCCTCTCAGCATGGCTTTCTACCCGGACTCGTCCTTCTTAGAAACAGAGCACTGACCCATGGCCATGCCCCTGCAAAAAAGCCAAATTACACACAGCCAACTCAGGGTTGTCGCAGATCAGAGACAAAGCAATGTGCAAACCTGATGGCTGTCATCCACCTCACAGAAACCTCAGCCCCTCTGACAGCTTGTTTCCAGTTAAGTTAAACACTTCCCCTGGTAGCTTGGTGGCACATATCTTGTGACCTGCTGTAGCTCTGACAGCCCCTGCACTAGCAGCTCTTCAGAATACATTACAGAGGAAGGGATTCCAGCTATCAAAGATATTCTGCTCCCACCCTCCTTACTTAAGCAGCTGAAACCACAGCAAAACCACTTCCAATTTATCACCTGCATTATCAAATGCTTCACCTTCACAGTGGAAGTCCGTCATTACAGCACAGACATGAGAAACACAGGTAAAAGTCTGCTTCAAACCTGTGCTCTCCAAGTGCAAAAACACCTCTCCCACATACTCCTCCAATTCACCTCGGACACACATTAACACTTCTGATCCTGTTAGCTCAAGAGAGGTGGTGAAAGCACACATGCACACGCATGCTCACCAGGCAGCTCATTAAATCTAATTAGACAGTCTTCCACAGGGAATTTTGAAATGCATATCCAGCAATTACTGTACACTGCTCTTTTCTCAACCCTCTGGATGGGTGATTATTCACCACATGAAAAATAAAAATTAATATGAAACTTTAGAGAGCTGCCATATGTGCACATTAGCAGAGGTGCACTGTAATTTAATCAGTCTTTCTGCTTAGAGACAAATATGGAGGCAGCCACACAGGGGAAAAAAGAACACTCAAGCCTCAGATTTGGATCCAAATGTCTCCAAGAAACTGACAATACAGAATACCATAAGTTTTTCCCAGTAACTTTATCAAAAATTCACCCTGCTGACATTCTGGTGTGTAAGGCATGGAGCCACGTGTGCACAAGACCACCAGCAATCATGAAGACAACTAAGTCAAAGTACAAAGGACTGAATTTTGACGGACTCAAGGAAAATGGAATCACCTTCATGTGCTTCCAGAAAAGCAAATTTGTGGTTTCAGACCTGATATATCATGTAGGGGATATCTGAGGGCTGAGCACTGAAGTGGAGAGTCTCATGCACTGCCCAAAATGCTCCCCATTCCCAGCTCTGCCAATACTGCCAGCTCCAGAGACATTCCCTGTATTCAGGGCAGACTCTTTTACAGCTTCTGCTTTACTGCATCAATTCATCACAAAACAAAATTCCTCACCTGCCTTTTTAGACAGAGGAAGCTTCATCTGAATTCACTTTCACAGTAGAGTAGCTAAATCATATTAAACATGCCAACTCAATACAGACCATAACTCCTTCTAGTTTGCCTTCTTATTTGCAGGGAGAATGCTGCTTACTTTGAACTAGGAATTTTTCAATTCCCAATAAATGTCTCCCATTAAAACTTCTGTAGATAAAACTAATCCAGACTAGATACACATCATTAATTCTTGAGAGTCCCTGAGCATCCAGACTCAGCAGCTTCTCATCGTTTCTAATCCAGCAAATCCTAGATGAGTTTGGTAAATTCTGGTTTCCTTGCCGATGTGAAAACACCCCAACAGATCTGATCAGGAAACGCCAACAGCATCACTCCACTGCAGCAGCCTGTGGGGGGTATTCAGGAGACAAAAAAAGCATCTGTTGTGGAGGCCATCATTTAAGTTATGTTCTTTTTTAGAGTGATTGCTCACCTAGAACAGCTCTTCTGAAAGCAAAGAAAGGCTGTCCATTGAAACCATTTATACAATCACAAAAATATTAAAAAATATTTCTTTTGCATTGCAGGGGTCAAAGTCTGGTCTCTCCATATCCAGATCTGAACAACCAAACCCAAGCCACACACCACTCGGGACACACAGCTGCTACATTCCTCTGATCCCAGCAGCAGTAGGAACTAGTTTCACCTTCACACCTACTTCCTTTCAGATGAGCTTTACAAATGTTTTTAACACACAGGGGTCACAAACAACTTTAAACAGACATGATCCACTCAAAGTTGAAGAGCATTTTACACTTCAAACCCTAGCATACAGCATGGAGTCATTCAGTTGGCCATGCCATATCCCACTCCTACTAAGGGTGATGCTGAGTTTCTCAGGACAGTTTTGCATCAGCACAAGGTCTTGGATCAGAGACCTCAGACCTCAGCTGATGTTTCTCTTCTCCCTTGCTGTATCATGAGTGCTCTGCTCCTGCTCTCCTTGTCCTCACAAGCAGGAAGTCGCAGGCTGACCACGCCCAGGGAGCAGCTATACTTGATGTCAACCACAGAGCCATCAGCCTTGGGGCAAGCACAGCCTTTCTACCATGGTGCAATGAGATCGTCCCAGATCCAGCCACATCATTGCACAGGGATATTTCAGTGCACACAGGGAGTACTGTGTGTCTATCTGGGCACGTGAACTTGTAATTTCATATCAGACACTCTGAAGACAGGAGCACAGATACAAAAGCACAAAACCCACATACCACGACTGTGTAACAAAGAAAGTTCCCTGATCCTTCTCAGATACACTTTGGGTCAAATCCAGCTGAAGGCAAGGATGATGGGGAAAGGCTCCCACTGACCTTCTGGGAGTTGCACATGATCTTCATGTAGATGCGCTCACACAGGGCACAGCCAGTTAAGCACAAGGCTGGCGCTCTTCAGTGAATTTGCAAGCTTGGCTAGTGAAGCCAAAGGGTTTCCAATTTCAATAAAGCAAACTACTCCCAGTTTTTTCACCCTTGCTCTGTCAAGTCTTAAAGATACCAAAAAAACCCCCCAAAACTCCCAAACAAAATAAAACAAATAAAAAACCAAAACCAACCACACACACACACAAAAAAAAGCCAACCAAAAAAACAGACCAAAACAAAAAAAACCCCAGGAACAAAACCAGAGATGCACACAAAAAAACCTCCTAAAGTAGGAAAAATTATGGAATACAAAGGACTGATACAACCATCACTCATATGGATGACAATATCCATAGCATTTGCCTATTTGCCTTTGTTTTTCTTGCTCATTAAGTATCTTAGATTCCTACCGTTGACAGTAAGAATTGCAAGTCCTAAAATCTACAGGATGACAAGTATCCAGCTAGGGTTAGTGCACATAGCTGCACTGACCGAGCTGTTCAAATTTTAGGATTACTCCAGTGGTACAATTTTGTCAGAGACGCTACAGTTTCAATTTACAAAACATCAGAAATTAACTTGAACTGCAGCATATAGAGAATAGCTAACTGTCAAAACAAGACAAAAAAACCCAAAAGCATTTTCACCAGTAAGATCTTTTCAGTACTTAAAAAAAACAAACACCCCACAAAAACAAATAAACAAAGAAAAACAAAAAAACAAACAGTTTTCCATAATTTTTCTGACCCTAAATTAGATGACTTCTTGTTGTGGCTCATGATCAAAAACAGCAGTAACATATTTTTAATCTTTTTTCCATTTTGGTCTGAAACCTATGAATTGTAGCAAGGACTTTTAATAAAAGGAGAACCTGTATAAATTGAGATACAATGCAACAAAATGCTTAGCTGTATTACAGAGCTGGGCTCTGCTCTGTAAAATGCTGTTTCAGCAAGAAAAATAAAAGAAAAGATAATAAGACATTTATTCTGACTACTGGAAAATACAGATGTTAGTCCTAGATCATATCCTGTTCAAAACAAAAGCTATGGGAGGGGGAAAATTTTTTTAAAGTATTGGAGTCACTACAGCCTTTTCACAGAGACAGAGAGAAGCAACTTGAATATAAATAAGTGTCCAAAATAGGTCAGCACTCTTTTCTTGGCCACTGAAGTCTGATACTTTTCACTTGAGGTTATCCTGGACATTGGTGGCACACACACTGCAGGGACAGAGGCAGCTCTGAGCTTAGTGTGAGTCCCAGGGCCCAAGTACAGCCCTGCAGTGACAGGCTGGGGCTCACACACCGAGCATCACCAGGCCTGCTCCGGGCAATGGCCACACACTTTGTGGTAGTACCTGCACGGGTTTGCTATCCAATCTCACTCCTGTTCTAGAAGTGTTTTGAAATTCTGTGTGTGTACAGACAGTTCTCAGCTTATCAAACAAGAAGCATGATAAGAGACAGGAGGTTTTCCACAGCCCGTACACAAAGACCCACCAGCTCCATGCATTCAGCCCCAAGCATCCCAGCCACAGCCTGGCAGGGAGCAACTCTCTGGGCCAAAGCAGGACTTGGCCCTGCACAACCCAGCTCTTGGTGGATGGGCAAAGCCATTGCCTTCCCACCAAAGGTTACAATCCCTTAAACCAGAGCAGAGAGCAGTTTTAGACCCAAAAATCAGGCCATGAGGTGCAGAGTATGCACCTCAGCTGCTCTGCCGCTGCTTCCAGGGGGGAGGCTGGTAGGAACATCAGGCTGCAGGAGAGCCACAGGTTTTCTCTCTCTCTCTTTTTTTTTTTTTAAAGGAAAAAAGTGAACAAGTTATTTCTCTACCACCCAGAGGCAAGCCTGCCACTCCAGCCTCGGCAGCATTCCTGCCTAGCTCGGCTTGTTTACCACCAATAAAAAGCCCATTAGTTGCACAATGTGCCTGTCAAAAATAACTCAAAAAAAATCATCACTGGCAAATTAGTAAGACATCAGAACACGCAGACACCTCAGCATGGTGTTATGGAAACCACAGAGGAGTCAGACTTCCCTCAGGAGTTTTTCCCATGGAAGCAGAGTCTAAAGATTTGAGTGGACCCACCTAACTTGAAGGGCTCAGGACCAAAATGTAGCAGTCACCCAGTCAACCAACGCAGGGTTTTTGATCAATTGACTTCCAGAGAAACTAAATTCACCAAGCTCAAATTCTATGGGTTTGTGCTAATGAGAGCACAAGGTCTGCCTCACACAGGGGCAGCCAGAGGATGAGACTGTCATGCCCAAAGGCATCCCCAAAACTTCATACCCCTGCCCAGGGTCTGATACAGCAGCAGCAATAGGTGCTGACTCAGCACACCCCGGTCTCTGGCCATCAAGCACCCTGCTTTAAAAGCACCACTGGTGTAAAACCAAAAGGAGGCATGGGGTGAATCATAAGCTGCCCTGCTTTAGGGACTGGTCACTCACCACCAGTCTCCCATGGGCACTGCTGGCACAAAGAGAAAGAACTACATCTCGGGTACGTATTTTAACATAACTGCTGAACAAAAAATAACCAGCTCCCAGCCCATCCCTGACCATTTAGTGTCCCAAACACAAAGTCTTTTCTTGCCACCTGCCATGCACAACATTGCTCTCCAGCTAAGAAGCCTACAGCAGCACAGCTCAGACCTTGCAGACAGGGCTTATTATGCCTTTTCTGACCAGTGCCTCCAAATTTGTGCAATTCAGGGGTCACTCAAAGGCTAGCCCCAGGGTTCACACAGGCAGTACAAAGAGTGGAGGCCCTGCTTGCCTTCCCACATGCCTCCTCAAGCACCCGGAACACCGGACACAAGGGAAAAGGTAGAGTAAGGACAGGAAGGCACTGCCCTGTGGGTTGCAAGCAGAAGAACTGAGGGTTTTTACAATACTGTCCCTCTCTGCAAACTCCTCTAAATGCTGAGCAATCCCAGGAGCTGCTCTAAACTCAAGAGCAATATTGCTTTTCCTCTCTCCTCAACTTACATGGAGACTGCCCCAAATCCCCAGCATCACCACCACCACCACCACTGACTATTTAGGGAAAACCTGAAGATACTACTTTGCATTTTGCAGTTGTGAAAAAGGATAAGGATTCCCTTCTGCTGACAAGAAGATAAGAGGCGATTTCAAAAACACTTGCAAATATCCAAAGTGATGAATTACCTTTTTACAAGAGAACGCTTTCTCTTCCCATGCCCACACTGGAGAGCAAATGTATTTTTCAGATAATGCACTCGATCCTCCAGATTTGTGTGAATGCAAACAGGGTCACAAGCAGGTGAGCAAGCACTGAGCTAAAGCCTGGATGAAAATAGTATCTCTGAATATAAGAAGCAAAAACATCCATCAGCACAGAAGTTCCATAGTACCTGCGTTACTTCTGTGACTAAGAATTCTCCTACAGAGCCCTGAACACCGAAAATTCCCAGGAAAGATCTAAATGCCACATCAGAAACACTCACCATCTCCAGACTGGAGGACAACAGCTGGAAAAGTCACACTGACTTACATCCAGGAGAAAAAGAGCTCCTCTCAGCTCAGGAAGGAGAAACAAACAGGCAAACCCACTCTCACCGAACATATTAATTCAGGTGGAACTTGATGAATACAACAGAGGAATAAGAATTACAACGAAATTAGTAGCCAGTGTTTTAGGTGGGATGATGAAGATGCTCAGTGATCAACTGTGATCACCTTCAGCTGGAAATGGGTGAGAACCACTCCCTTCACAAGGTCTGTGTTTCTAAACCTGCATTTTGATTTTAAAGCTACACTCAGGAAAAGCTTTCCCACTGCCAACAAGCCCCTCGACAATGACTAAACAAGTAACAGCAGCAAGGTTATGCTAAGAAAGAGCTTTACCTATTAAGGTCCCTAGCAGATACATTTTTTAACAACCAACAAAGGAGGGTGGTTAAAATCAGATGCAAACCATGATGGCCAGTGACACACTCCATGTTCATCCCTGCTACATCTACTGCATCCAAAACAATTTTGGAGGAGAGGGCAGGAGAGGTGACTCCACTCCAGCAGATTTCACACCAGATAAGAGTATGGCATTGTCTGTGCCCTGCTGCTGCCAGGCAGCATGCCAGCACAAACAGCGTGCAGGTGCTCCAGCTGCTTTGACAGCATCACAGCTGTATCCTCGGGATGGATCCAGACTGTGATCTGCCAGCGAAGCCACATGCACATCCCTGGTGTCAATGGCCATGGAAACCGAGCTTCACTTTGACCCTGCTAGGCTGGTTTTGGGTGCAGGGCCGGCACAAGGAGGTATGTGGGGGTGCAAGCCCCAGCAGCCTGCAATAAAGGAGATTTGTGTGGCTGGCAAGTGTGAGGTCTCCTGGGAACAGCCCTTTTACTGGGCTCCAGATGCTGTGGAGTGATTGCTTATATGAAGGCGGGGGAGGCCTCTTTACTGTTTCTCATTTCCTCTTTTTTTGCTCCCCCCCCCCATTTCCTGGTTTTGTTCAGAAGCACAAGAGAGTCATTCATCATTTTTCTTCCAGCACAAGGAGTGCTCTCACCTCCCCCTCACCCCTAAATCCCTCCCCACCAGGAAAGGGCAAGCGTTCTCCAGCCAAAAAGGCTCGCAGCAGGGAAGGCAAAGCTCCCCAGCTTCTGCAAGCAGCTCCAGCACAAAGGGCCACATTCTCAGCTGGGTTCAGTGGGTGCCAGCCCCCAAAGGATGAAGGCCAGAACTCAATGGCAGCAGAAATGCTAAGTCAGAAAACAGATATCAGCAGAGGAGGAGAGTGATTTGCACCGGTCTGAATTAAGAGAAATGTAAAGCAGAGAGGAATTTGCATGCTGAGGAGAAAGACAGCACCCCAGGTAACCAGAGAAAAAGAGGTAAAGGTCCACATATGTCTCAGCCTGTGTGCCATGATGGTCACTCAATTCACCAAAATCTGGGAAAACTTTCCTGCGGACTTGGCCCCACATCCACTGGAAACTGGATGGGCGCTAGTCCAAGTGCAGTTCAGGCACTGGATTTGCATCATGCTACGTGACAGCAAGCCACCAGCCCCAGGTTTGGGATGGGCTCGCAGGAAAGCCCTGGTCAGCTTGCAGGAGGGAAGAAAGGGGGTGGCTACAGATGCAGACATTTAACCCATCCAGAAGGCCAACAACACCCCCGGAAAACTTCATTACAGAGCTTTGCTCCAAAGTCCACTTGGGTTCACAGTCACACTGCTCTCTCCACAGCTTCTTGATGGCCTCTCCTTGCCCCACCTTGGAGGGAGAGTGCCAGGATGAAAACACCTCAGTACAGCTACAACAGAGAAGGCAATCTCTCTGCAAATGCCCTTGAGAAAGAGAGCAAGTAGGAAAGTAGGAAAAGTCCAAATTCTTGCATGTTTTTATAAAGCAACTGTGCATTTTCATAAAAAGCAGGACAGTGCAAACACCTGGGGTCTGTTTGGGGCCATTTGGTTTGGCCGATGACCTGGAAAAAAAGAACTAAAACTGGACATATAGAAAACATTCCAGATTTTGGTTTTGTTTGGGTTTAATCACAGCAGTAACAGCAACCAAGTCAGAAAGGTTGGCTTATGGTCAAACCCAAGGCTTCTTTTTGGTTCTTTTAGAGGGAAAAGAAATAGAAGATTGCGGTCAGTACTGGGGCCAGTTGGGTGGAGGGGAGCCTGCATGCCAGCAGCTCCACCAAGGAGGTATGTTTATGGTCCAATTTCAGCAAAAACTGAAAGCCACCAAGAGCCTGGCCATTTGGGACTAAAGTCTTCCACACCCACTGAGCCAGAGATCCTGCTCAGCTCCTGCAGTTGCTGCTCGGGAGGTTCATCAAGCCCAGCGGGATCACTGTGCTCCTCCAGGCTCTCCCCCAAACACCACCAGCTGCGTACACCTACTGAAATGTCAGCATTTGGCAAAACCCAAGAGTTACAGTGCAGGAGCCCAGACAGCTTATGTTCATCTGTCAGGCAAAGGAAGAGTTTGGGGTGACTTTTCACACATCCTGGGTCAGTGGGTAAACTGGTGACATGTTCTTTCGCACTGCTCTTGAGAGTGTGGATTTTCATTCCCTCTGCTTTCTTCAAAGGTGCTCAAGTGGTGAACTTTTTTAGCTGCTGGTCTCCCTAAATATCTTTGCAAGATTGTTCTGAGGTTCCTTTGTGTTCCCATGGAGAAATGCCAGTCTTTCAAAGTTACCAGAATAAAACCTTAGATTTGGCTTTTTTTTTTTTTTAGTGGTTTGGCAGCCAAACCAAAATTATCAGTCCCAAGCAGGAACCAACATGTGCACTCCATCGTACTCCAAACCCAGAGTGTGTCACCTCCACAGCTCCCAGACATGCTCATGCAGAGCTCTGCCCTAACCCTCCCACTCCAGCAGGATATCCCCTGACGGCTCCTCTCTCTGGATCAATGGCAAGTTTCAGCAGGTCTTCACTGAGCCAGACAGGTCAAAATGATCCTTCTAGCACCCTGCTAAAAATTTGCAAAGTAAATATGAGAGCAGGCAAGGGGAGAGAAGGTGAGGCTGGCAGAAATGCAGCAAGAGAGTACAAGAAGAAGAAAGAGAATGCAGAACTTTATATCAGGAAAATAATAAACTTGTTGACCAAAAAAACCAAAAAAAGCAATGGGAAAAATGTACAGGGCTCTAGGGAAAAAACAGCAGCAAAGGAAGAAGGCAAGAGGGACTGGGATGAAGATGCCAGTCTGAATGCATATGATCAGCATGGGTGTAACAATGCATATTTTCTTCTCAGCGCTAAGGAGATACCAGAGGGCCCACAAAAGCCTTTGCAAGTTAAGACCAAGCTCTTGACTTCTCCCAGGTGCAGCAGCTGCTGGATCATTCCTTACCCATCAGGCTCTCATCCTAAAAAAACCCAGATTTCTTCTATTGCAAAGAGTATTTTAAAAAAATCAAAAAATCCCAGGGAATTTTGCACTGGAGCCTTTTTAGTATTTTCCCCACCCTGGCATCTTTAAACTAGGCAACACGTAGCATCATTATTTTTTTTTTAGTGCTCATCAGTGGAGGAAATAGCAAGCTATTCAGTCTAAGAAACTCTCCTAAGACACAGTCCCATTACTGAGTCTTCCAGGACCAAAAGATAAGCATGCCCAAGAACAACACATCCAGAGAACCTGCCTCAGTTTCCCAGACTTCCAGGTGGAGCTTTTACAGTGCAGCAGAGGCCAAACAGCCAGTCTGTGCCTGGGGGCAGTAGAACCACAGTCGGGGGGGAGGGATGGGATTAATTACATGAATAACAAAAAGCCGGATGCCAGCCCCCACCCCACACAGCTCAGCGGGAATGAGCGAGCAGCTCAAAACCCAGAGGAGCTCCCAAATGAGGCCAGGCTTACCCTATTCCAGCTACAAACCTGCATCTTGGCCTTCACAAGGGCCAGGAAAAGCCCTGAGCATTTTCTTTAGAAAGGAGCACAACAGTGAAAAGCCCCCAGTTGGAGAGTTTTCCTTTCAGCCTGACCTGGACCGTCCTGTGCATCCGCCACGGGGGCACGGCCACCGGGAGCCAGCTCGCCCTTCTCGGGGAAGAGAAAGGGAAGTTAATTTTCGCAGCCAAAAGAAAATAGGGAGTTCTTTTCAGATGGCAGGAGTGTAACCGTGACATTTAGTCACTTACTATTTCTTCTTCCCAAGTACATCTCTCCACAGGAAACCCCCCGGACAAAAGTACCTCCAGACAGCATTGTAACACATGTTTGCTCAAAATTCGGTGTCTAAACCCACTCCGGTCCCTGCTTCGGCTCCTTGGGAAACTGGGGGGAGACTCGGGGGGGAAACTGGGGAGATTCAGCCTCGCTCACTCTGTGCCTTGGCTACCGTAAAACAGATGCATGTCTCTATCTGGGAAAAGGGCAAACCTGCAACCCAGCTGAAAATAGCAGAGCCCCACTCTATCCACGACACGGCAGCCAGGACAGGATGGCAGAACTGGCCTGCACCGGCAGGGCTCAGGGCATAGGGGAACCGATGCCACTTCTCTGGCACTGAAATACAGCTAGTCACCACCGTCAGGATGGGGAAGTCCCATTTGCTCCACTTTTAGATGCAATGGTGGGTGTCCCTACCCCATGGCGTCGGACCTGGTACCTAGCCGAGCTCCCCCAGCTCCACCGCGGGCACAGTATCTGATCTGCAATCTCCTAATCCCTGCCAGGCTTTGACTACATGCCCTCCAGGCACCATGCATGCTTCCACAGCTGGAGAAAGGAGAGCAGCCCAGCTGAGGGCTACTCCAGTACAAGGCAGGTTGCACACTTTGCACAAATAAGCCCCAGGTACTGGCGGCAGACATGCCGTGGACACCGCTCAGACTGCGACTTCAGGGATTTCCAAAGCCCAACCAGTCTGCCCCACCTTCGTCGCTCTGTGACTGCACTAACTGCAGTCTTGCATTGCAGGCTCTTTCTGCCACATAGCCTGAAGTCCCACCCATCCACAGCTCTTTCTTGGGCAAAATTTTGGTAACATCCCCCATTTAAAAGGTTTTATAAATTCAGTGAGAGTCCACTGCTTCAACAGAAGAGTTGCAATAGCTTAACGCAGCCTTTACAAAGATTCTCAGAATCTGGTTTGTATGGCAGTGGGCAGCCCATAGTGGGGTGTAAATGTTCCCACAGGAGCATTCACACACTCAACACTAAGCTTGATGTCAGTCTTTAACATGGCTGATGATGACAGGAGATAAACAAGATGCATAATTTAACTGCCAAAAATGCCATGTCATCACGGGATGCCATGGAAGGAATGTGCATTCAGTTGACTATCCCCACATAGGCAGGGAAAAGCAAAAGAGAAGAACTGGGGAAAAAAAAAAAACCTACAAAAAACCACAGACTCAGTTAAATGTTTATGGGGGCCACTGTACTTCAGTCTCAAGCAGTTTTTGAGGTCAGCTGAAACGGTTTAGTTCTGCTAGGGCTTATCAGCTCCAGGGGACACAATACTTCCAACAACAACAACAACCTGGAGGCTGAGCTCTCCTAGCATGTAACTCAAGATAAAACCACATCTGGGCAGGGCTGTGCTTCCACTGGGCACAACCCAAGTGATGGGACCTCCCTTCTCACCATGGCTCTTGCTCCAGGACATGCAAGGTGGCAGGAAATCAGAACAGGTAGCCAACTGGATTTGTAGGAGCAACCCCAAATTGGTCTTGTGCATGGTGTTCTTCCTATCCTAAAGCCTCAAGACACAGCAGTGATGTACACAGGCAATGATTTGCTTGCCTCCCCCAGCACTTGAAGCCCCACTGCTGGAATTCAGCTCTCCCAACACAGGAGCAGCAGCCAGCAGACCAGGCTGTGCTTTGGAAATCCCTTAAATCATGGGCTGAGCGGTATCAGCAGCATTATGGGTTTCCATAGCACTGTTCCCACCTCACAAGGCTCATTCCACGCTCTTTTCAAAATTCCCAGTTTGTGCACTGCTGGCTACCACCTAAGACAGGATTACGGGTGTCATGGACCTTTGGCCAGGTTGGTCTACTGCCCAGTCATATCTCCACTGCCCGAGCATTTTCAGCATGCTCTGAATTTGCAAAGGTCAGTTTCAGCATGTGCAGGACCAACTTAATGGCCAGGAGTTAACATAACAAATCCTTGAAACCAGCTTGATAAAAAGAATAAACAGAAAAATTGAGGACAGCAGCAACTGAAATCCATAACAAACATTACTAGAAAGACCAAAGCTTTCCAGCCATTTGAGATTAGAAGAATCTATGTCTGCATTTTCATTTCTTACTCTTTTTACAGGGCACATTTTGTTAATGCTGAAAACTCTGTGTTTCGGCCCTTTGTCAGCTGAGCTGGCCTTAGTGCCTGCAAAATGAGGGTCACAATTCTCAACAGAGCTGAGCACCAACCAAGCCACTCTATGTGGTGGGACCTGCAGGAACTTTACCTCCTCACTGGTCAGCTTTCTCAGGTTGAACTCACTTAACCCAAAAGGGGGGGAAAAAAGTCAAGCCTGGTTCACAAAGGTGGGGCTGAGCAAAAAGGAGGGGTTAGACTCAAAAAGAGAATCCCTGTCCAAACACAAGTATCTGAATCAATACACATAAAGCAAACACTGGAACTACCAGCAAGCAGTGTGCATTTTGCACACCTGCCCCTTATCAGCAGGCAAACCTCAAGACAACATCAGCACTTCTAAAAGGGGATTAAAATAAAAGCCCACTGAGTCCATGGACAACCTTTGTTTAAAAGCCATCTGAGACGTGGTAAGTTTCTGCAGGCTGACTCCCCACAAAGGTAAGCAAGGGAAAGTTATCAGCTCTGGGCTCCCAAAATATTTACTCAATCTAACATTACTCTGAGCACACTCAATCAAACCTTTCCAAAGTCCTATGCTGTCATTTTTATGGCATACCCTTGACCAAAATTCAAGTGCAGAGCACTTTTTCCCAAGGGTATTTCCAAGCACTTCACTACCATAAAAGCAAATGTCCCTGCAAGGTAAGAAACCCATTCTAATGGGTAGAGGAGACTAAAGGTCTGCAGCCTCCACTGTGCAACATCCAGGGGTCAGATCTGAACACTGCATAAACTGAAACTGTGAGAATAATTAAGAAGCCTAGATGAACAGCTTGAGATGAGCAGGGAACAACAAGCTGAGAGAGGACTCCCTCATGGGGCAGGCTGGGGTGCTTAAGTGGCTGCAATTGATCTAAAACTTGAGTTTAGATCTCATCTAGCCAAAAGCCACAGCTTGGGAAGTATGTCTGGTGGAGGATGTCGGTATACTCTGTGAGTTTCCTCACAAAGGCTTGGGATACCAGTTCATATTTTTAGTACTATTTTCATTTCTTCATGTAATGAGTTCAGTGTTTCAGACAGCCCTGGAGGAGCAGGAAGGACAAGTCCCATAATAAAACTAATTAATTCAGGTGGAATTTCTAGCCATTATTGTGAAAGTGGACAAATTCCTCACTTCTGAAAAGCTGCCAATGTGGCCATTAATCTGGCTGTGGTCACAAGCAGGATTCCTGTGGCCTCCTGCAACACCCAACCAGCCCCCGGGACAGAGGCTGCAGAAACCAAAGTGGATGTTATTATTTCCTCACACCAACTCCCACAGCCCGAGTTTTACTAGACAAGATAGTTACCTCAGAGGGCTCCATGCCAAATTCCTCCCAGTCCCCCTAGACCAAGAATCAACCCAAATCCCTCAATAATGCACAAGAATTAATGGAATCTGTCTCACTCTCTGCAAACTGGGGGTGACAGGGTCTGTGAGGTCTGGCAAGGAAAAAAAGCAGAGAATAAACTTATTTTAGTTACTAAAATCAACAACAAAATGACTCAGAATTCCCACAGGGAGATGACCTATTGTGCCAGAAGGCACCATTTTGCCATAGTCTCACTTTTTTCTCCCAGTTCTGGAGTGCTCTTTAAATTCAGTGATGGATTGGTGGGCCAGCCTCCAAATAGTATCTCTATTTTTGACCCAGCATCCAGTCCCAGGAATGGCAATATTCCCTGAACACCGCCAGAAACGCAGATCTTCTGCCCCAAATGCTCTCTATAATGGACCATCTATAACAACCTGTATTTCTAACAAGCATGGCACAAGCCATGGAAGCAGTCCCGTTCACTATGGCCAAAGGAAGAGGTACCCAACAATGGCCAACCATTGCTCTTTCCCTCCTCATCCCAGCAAGCACTGCTGAGAGATGGATGTCAGCTACCCACCCTTTTCTAGTTAGAAAACAGCAAGAAGAAAACATGGAAAGGTTTCAGACAATCTCCTCAGCAAGCCAAGAGAAATTCATTAGCTTGGACTGTGTCTTCTACAGCTAGTCAGAAGAGCTAAGAACAGATTGCTCTGGCTGAAGTCTGAAAAGCAGTATCTTATGGGGAAATCTTGCTGTAGTTTCAATCAAAAATACTGGGTGAAGCTTCATGAATTTCCATGACATTATAGGACTACAGGACTCTCCCATAGATGTTGTCATGCAAGTGACTGCAATGCACTGTGTGTCACTGTTGTAGGCATCCTGCATCACCTAGTTACAAGGACAAGCTGCAAGGAGGCACAAAAACTCCTCTCTAAAATATTCTCCAGTCAGTAAGGTGTTGAAAATGTTATTAATTTCAAGAGCAGAGCATCAGAAATCCCCTCATCCTACCTGAGCTGGTTTATCTGCAGAATATTGTAAGAAAAAGCAGGGATTTCAACACAGCCCAATTCCCACCAGTGCTTTGTGTCACTCTCAATTACAGTCCAGAATGAAATACCACGAAATCGTTCCTCACAGCCGGCAGAATTAATGGGATCTTTGACTACAGAGAGCACCAGGCAGTGAACTTGTTCCCTTACCAGCCAAGAGGCACAGTGCAGCTTTCTTCTGAATAAAAGCTGCAATGTTGAAGAATAGTTTAAGGCTTATAAGTGACCTGATGTTTCCCAGTATTTCAGTCCATAAGAAAGGTACGTGATTAAACAATTTATTTCTACCATAAGCTGATGTAGCAGCAGACTTTATCTTCCCACTGGTATGCCGGTTAATGACATGTGGAGAAAAACACTGAGCAGAAATCAATCAATAATGCAGTTACAAAAAGCTGTCAAATGCTGGGCTGCAGCAAAGCTCCAATAACTGAGCACTAACCCCTATCTCTTAAGCCTTTGCCTAGGATAGCCACCACATCACATGTTCTGGTAATTAGGTGTCAACTTGCCGTTTAATGAGGTCACGCTTGGCCAGTCTGTGAATGAGAAACACCTCCCATCTTGCTGGCAGTGACTTCTGACAGTAGGCAAAGATGTTTCAGTCAGACTCAGTCTCCTGAAGGTAGTTTGTGGAAATAATAATACTACATTTGCAATCTGATAAATTGGCAGAAAACTCATCCTTCCAGAAAAGTGAAGACTTGGTTGGGTTAACTCTCTGTCATGGCTCAGCTGGGTTCCAAACAAAATCCAAGACCTGTACAACAGAGCATGAGGATGTGTACCAGGACAGGGAGGGAGTGGGGCATGACTGCCATGACATCAGCTCAGCAACCAAGAATAATCTACACAATATGTCAAGACCACCAGCAAGGATTTTTCCTTCTCTCACAAGTCCACACCAGGACCATGCAGCATGGTTAGCCTCCAAATCCCACAGCATACGAGGCACACGAGGCACCACGTTGGTGCACTGGTGCACATGTGTAACACAGCTCCCTCCCACGGGAAGACGTGGGGGACTAACGCTGGGAAACCTGCCCCTTTTGGCAGATGGAAACAGCGAATACGAGTTGGAAAGCCAAGCCCACTGTGTTCAATGTCTGTTCCTAAAGGACACTCTCATAAGGGCACTGATTCAAGCAGCACCTCCCCAAGGGACAGCTGGGATGAAGACAGGTGGAAGTGATAGTGGGAGCATTTGCAATGGCAATGGCTTTGCATCTCTCTAACAGAAGGGGCCTGCTAAGCAGTCACAGGATCACAGCTACATATTTCACCCTGATTCAGTGAAAGAAAACAGGAATATTTATGCCTGGAAACTCAGTACACCCCCCAGCTCAGCCCTCCTTCTGGAACAGAAATGCTTTACAAAGCATCTTTACATTCTACCTTGGCCTTCCTCTTGCTCTCTCTGCCTAAAGCAAATGATCCTCCCTGAAAGAATCGCAGTCCCAGCAGGGAAGGCAGATTTGACCATGCTCAGAAAGCTGGAATTGTCCAATTCAAGTAGAAATGCAAAAAATCCACCAGGGAAACTACTCCTCCTCCTAGCTCCTTAGAGAAGAACATGGGACCAGGAAAAGCAGGTACTGGAGTGCTGCTGGCTGCTGGGATGAAACCCTGCCTTCACAAATCCAGTTGTATTTGTGGGTAACAGCGACAGCTGCCCATCGGGCAGATAAATTAGCCCCAGCTGATACTGCAGCCAGGTCTAGTACAGAGCCATACACAAAGACACCTCTCACATTCCAGTTTTCACTGTTTTGCCTTCTGAATTGTTTATCTCGGCTCAATTCCTGGATGTGGATAAAACAAACGACATGGACTTTCTCACAGACAGGGCTTCTTGCTGTTCCCTTGACAAATACCATACTCAGTGAGTATGAGCCTGAAATCCAGAGGAAAGGAAACAACTGCAAAGGGCAAGAAGGAAACAGATCATTTGCCAAGGGACAGCACGAAAACAGATTTCTGCTTTGGGTCAGAGCATTGAAATCTTCCCAGGCTTCCCTCTCCCTCCAAAACACCATTTTCACACCAGCATCACTCCCACCATGGCAAACACCAGTGGGACTGAGGCAGAGGGTAGCATTATTTTCAAGAAGCTGCATCACAAAGGTGTTACTTATTGTCTTAGAAGATGATAGGGCCCAACAGGGTTAGCTTTTGACCAGACATAGCTACCACAAAGGAGCGTGGAGACCTGGTCCACCTACTGGCAAAGCCCCAGAGACAGCGAGGACAGATGAGCTGTGTGGTTTTCTCATTCACTTATCATCCTCACAGCTGTTACTAATTGCATTTCACTTTTAATAATTTCTTCCAAGGCAAGGAGCTCTGCAGGCATTCAGCTTTTCCTGGGCAGAGACACTATAGTGGCTATGGACATATTAACAAACTGCTGTGGATTTGGTTCTTGCAGTTGGCTTCTCTGGTGTCTGGTAATGCCCAAGTTTACATAAGCCAGACTGAACACACCTGGCTGCTGCACTTGTAACTAAACTCCCTCTTGCTCCTGTGCTTCTGTCTCAAAAGGCATCTAGCATAGGATGAGGGGGCGGACAATCCCAGCCTGGCTCTCCTCTACCCCTGGCCCACTTTTTAGCAACACAGTGCCTTCAGGGCCATCCACTGCTGCACTGGATCCACCAACTTGATTGACAGGGTCAGAAGTTGTGGGGGCAGAAGGACAGATACACACATGCACATGCAAATCATGACGGAGGCTTCATTTCTTTATTAAATCAGGAGAAAAGCAGAAGTCTTCCTGGCAATTCAGTAGACATGAAAAATGCATTCATAGCATTACTGGCATGGTTTTCAAGTTGCTGTTAAAATTCCACTTACATTATGCTACGTTCAACCTCAGAGTCTTCTGTGTTTTGGAGCAATACATTAAACTTGTCTTTTAGCAGCTGCATGCCAAGGGGAAATGAAGGTTTTGACATTTGACCCATAAGGAAGGATGTGTGGCATTTGGAGCTACCCAAATAAGGATTTTAGTTGGATGCTAAAAGAAGCTGCGCTTTTAACAGTTAACTATTTTGACACTTTTTGTATCACTCCATTTCAAAGTGGAGTCCCTGATCAGGTGAATAAGGCAACCCCAGCCCTCCAAGTTCAAGTTTGCTTGCAGTTACATTCTTTGCACAGCTCTCTTTCCCTTTGGAAAGGTTACTTTTCACTGGCATGGACTAAAAAAAACACATTTGTTTCAATAAATAAGTGAGATTCCAAAGCAGGACTGAATAGCTAGCAGTGAGTTCTGAGGCAGACCCCACTGAATTAGTACGTATCCCAACAACAAAATCAACAGTACTACAAACACAACTGAACTGTACTGTGAAAGGGGAAAAAAATTCCCTGAACTGGTCAGCTTTGAACAGTGGCTCAAAAACTTTTTTTCAGAGTGGAACAAGTTTTATTCCTAGGATCTTTTCTCCATTAGGAGAAGATAGATGTTCTTCAGCTATTCTCATAACTTGGGCAAGAATATTTAGGACATCTGCTGACATCATTAAGATCTGCCCTGCTTCACCCCTTAGCATAAGTTCCCACGTTAGGGCAGCACTTGTAACCCTGCTGGGCACCCTGCTGCACCTTGAGCCAGTTCAAGTCATTGATCTGACACGTGTTTTCTGGAGCTGGCTTGCTGCAGGACTAGCTTCTGAACCAGCTTATTCTGACAGAAGGTGAGAGATGAACCCAGCAGAAGGACATGGCAGCTGAGAGCTGGAAAACACCACACAAGCTCCTGATTCCAGTTCATCATGGATAAAACAGAAGGCAGCATCCCCACCCTTCGGCTGAGACTGGAGAGGCTGAAAGACCTAATGGTACCTAAAATGCCTCTGAAAGCACATGGTGTCTCCAGGACCCATTTGGTCCTAGGTCACCCTAGACATGTTTGAATAGAAGATGGCTATAGGGATTGGGATGTTATCTGTAAGGACACAGACTGCTAACACGATGAAAAGACAGCTGTTACTCTGCTCCCTGTGTCCTGAAGGACCTCAGGCACATCATTTAGTTCATCTGCAAAACAGCCTGATAATCTGGCTGAGGTGCTGGAGAATAAACACACTCAAGACTGGCACGATCTCTGCGAGCTTTACGTGCACAGTAAGAGCCCTCTGTCCCCAGGTCAGGCAGTTCCAGTCAGCAGCAGTATGGCAATTTGTTACACGATGACCTGAAACAAACTATGAAGGAGTGTGGTGCAGTGGCGTATGAGACTATTTGAGAGGCCCTGATCCCAGGAGATGTTGAGCCTCTGTCTCGCTCCCACCACTAGCGAGAGTGGATGCTCTCGCCTCCCCAGGGGTGGGGGTAGAAGTTCTCAGACTGATTTCCACAGACTGCTGCTATTTTGTTCCAACATTCCCAACATCTCCAAAATACCCAAAGCCTCTTGTGCAATGAACAACATCCCCAGCTTCCTAGCTACATGGTGGTTTATGTTACTTTCCGCCTACAATCATTTCAGGGTTGGCTTTACAGACCTAAGTGGAAGACTAAACAATGCTGGAGCCATAGCAGGAGAATTTGCAGAGTTTTATTCCTTGTTTCATTTGGGCAATCCTTCTGCCTCTCATCAGAGACAAAAAAACTTGCCAACCTCTTAATTTAGGAATAGCACGAGCTCTGCATTCCAGTCCTGAATCAGCCAAAGGAGCCTTTTCAAGCTGGAAAGGGGAAAAAGAGTAAATACCTTTAAGCATATTAAAAAAAAAAAAAAGGCACCACAAAACAAACCACACCAAAAAAACCTCAACACCTGCCTTTTGCAGGCAAAAACCTGCTCTTGGGGCACTCTTGAAAGTGGTTTAACATCAGCATTTGAAAGCAAGTTCCAGTCCCTGCTCTTTTGGGGGCCAGAGTGCTTTCCCTGTCACTGCTTAAAACGAAAAGCAAACTCACAGTCCCACCTATACATTTAGCAAGCACAATGTACATGGGAGCAACGATGTGAGTCTGAAGAGTATCAAGTGAAACTGGCAGGTTCCGATTTTGGTTTTGTTGTGGGTTTGGTTATTTTGGTTTGGTTGGGTTGGTTTTTTTTCCTAATGGCTACAACAACCTGTTGAAAGTTTTGTAATCTGAAGAGAGCAAAACCTTTTCTGGATGTCCAAGCTCCTTTGCCAAGACATGCTCAACTGTGAATATTCCAGCTGCATGTTTCACATCACGCTGGTTAGGGATGTGCCAGTATTTTTATTAGTCACCCCCTATGGATATTACAGAGCACTGCATACATTAAAGTGTTTTTAAACTGTGCTGTTTATGTCTGTGTGTATTACACACAGAGATACGGTCAAATAAATCACACCAATTGTAAAGGAATAAAGATAATAAAATCAAGCAAAACACCATGTGAAGTTAACATAATTCTTCAGTAAAGTTCATTAAAAAAAAAAGGCAGCATTGACTCAGAAAAGCACCTCTCAGCCCATCACTGCAATGCCCTCCACCCCCCCAACTTCTTGTAAAAGTATAAGCCTGGAAGTCAGTGCCGATTCCTTAAATCGAAATGCCCTTGGCTTCTTCTGGACAGTGTAAAATTCATTCCCTTAACACTCATATTCCACAGTCAAGGAATATTTCACATCAACGTGTTCTCCAGACTCCTGGTTCTCCACAGCCCTTCACAGCTGGGCAAAGGAGCAGGGACAGGAGTCAGGACCAAAGCAGTCACAGGCTGGGTACATGAAGCAGCAGGTTGCAACCTGCAAAGTTTTCCCTGATGCTGGTTTGTTTTCACTTGCCTCTCTCCATCTCTCCTCCTTGAGCAGAGCATGTCAGCAAGTACCCGAAGTAGTGTGCACAGGTACCTGGCTACATTCCCATCCTCACAGGAAGGGAAGCTAAGAGGTACAGCCTGGTTCAGAGCACTTTTAAATAAAGCCTCAAGAGGGGAGGGAGGGAATTTAAAGTCGTGCTGCTGAACTAGTTATGCAAACAGGGTCAGAGCCTCAGTCATAGCTAGGGGAGCAAAACCAGCAAGGAGGCAGAAGTCAAAGAGGGATGATTACAAAGGAGAAAGTGCTGGTTTCTATTTCCAGCCTTGATTTGTCAATTTTCAACATCCCACGGAAAGGGAAAGAGCTTGCAGCCGATCGAAAGGGAAGTAGGCATTAATACAACCAAGCTCTGCTGTATCGGCAACCCCAGGAGCGCTTCCTCCCACAGCAATCACAGCAACAGGTCAGGAGCCTGTTGGTGTCCCTGTCCCCAGGGCTGTGCCCTCGGAAGATGCTTCTCTTCTCCCTGCACCCAGTGCCTGGACCAGGGAGGGCCTGAGGGCACCAGGACCCCTAAGGGAGCTGGCAGAGCACATCTCAGCTCCAAGGTGGGCTCTGCTGGGAGGGTAGGCATAGGGAACGGGTTTCTCACACAGCAGGGCTCCCGCAGTCCTTCAGCCACCCCTTCCCACCAGGTAGCACATGGTCCTCCGACTCTGCCTCTCCCCGCATCTTCGGGGCATCCATCACCCTTCAGGGGGATTTTAGTCCTCCACTAAACTCAAATCTGAACGTCCACTTTCCTCTGCTCCCCACAGGACTCCTCTGCCCCTCAGCTGCATCTCCCCAGATTTCACCTTTATCTGTCCCCATGGGTTTTTTTTCACTAGAAGACCCCAACCTCCAGCCTGCCCCCCAGAGCAGTCCCTGCATCCCCACTCCGTTACAACTGACCCTAGGGTTCCTGTCCCCTGACAAGGAAACCTCTCTAACCCCCGGGGTAACTGCACCCCCAAATAGCTCATTTTCCCCACACCCCCAGGGACGCACTCATGGTTCATCCCCCCTCAGCGCCCTTCTCATTCCTGCCCCCTTTGTTCTTCCCTGGACTCTCTCGCTCCTCTCCCGCAGGTATTCCCCTTCCCTGCCCTCGCGCAGGGTCTCTCTTCCCAGGAGGACCCCCTTTAGGTCACCCTTTAGGATTCCTTTGTCCCCCGGACCTTTCGGCGCCCCGCCGCCCCGGCGCTGCCCCCGGCACTCGGTCCCGAGTGCGCGGTGCCCCGCGACCCACACCCGGTGCTCGGTGCACTGTCCCCAGTACCCAGTACCCCGTGCACTGTCTCCAGTGCCCGGAGCCCGATGCACGATGCACTGTCCCCAGTGCCTGGTACTCGGTGCACGATGCACTATCCCCAGTGCCCGGTACCCGGTATTCGGTGCACGATGCACTATCCTCAGTGCCTGAAGCTCGGAGGGCGGTCCCCACCCAGCCCCAGGTTCCCGGTGGCCGGAGCGCAGTGCCGGGCGCCCTGTGCCCCGTGCCCGGTGCGCTGCTCTGGGCGCGCCGTGCCGGACCCGCGGTGCCCGGGGCCGGGCACTGCTCACCTGCGGGGCGCTCGGCGCTGGCGCCGTACTCGGCCGTGTCGCGGCGGCGGGCGCAGGTGCCCTGTCCCTGCACCAGGGCTTGCAGGGGCAGTTCGGCGCCGGGGTCGGGGTAGCAGCGCAAGCCGGCGGCGCAGCGCGGCGTGTAGACGCCGCACGCCTCGGCCTCCAGGCGGGCGCACACCGGGCAGCAGCCGCAGCCCGGCTCCCGCACCAGCTCGGGGCAGGGCGGGCGGGCGGCCGGGGGGCAGGCGGCCAGGCGCTCCGCCGTGCAGGGCGGGCAGCGGAACAGCACCTCGGGCAGCGCCGGCCCCGCCAGCGCCAGCGCCGCCGCCGCCGCCGCCAGCAGCAG
>NW_020884877.1:19894176-19991895 GCF_003945725.1 Corapipo altera
AGCAGCCGGGGCCAGGCGGCCCGCGCCGCGCCGCGACCGACCCCGCCGAGCGCCATGGCGGGACTGACGGGTGGCGGGGCCGGCAGGTGGACGCGCCGCTCGGCCCCCCGGAGGGGCGGCGCGGGGCGGAGAGCAGCGGAACCGGGCGGCACGGCCCGGCACAGCAGGGCACGGCACAGCACGGCTCGGCTCGGCTAGGCTCGACTCGGCTAGGCTCGGCTTGGCTCGGCTCGGCACGGCTCTGCTCCACTCAGCTCGGCGCGGAGCGGGGCTGAGCGGGGCCGGGCGCGCCGCGGCGCCGCCGGGTCCTAGAGCCGCCCCCGCGCCCGCCCCCCCTTCCCCCGCGGGGGTCGGGGCTGCCCCTCCCGAAGGGGAGAGGGGATCAGACCCACAGTGGGCTGGGGGCTGCCGCACAGGAGATTGGGGTTGACCCAAACAGGGAATGGGGAGTCTGACCAAGACGAGGCGAGGGCCTGCGGCAATGGAGACAAGGTCTTCCCACGGGGCATGTGGATCTGCCTCGCAATGGTGTTGGGGTCTGCCTCGCTGAATACAGAGGGGCCAAGCACAGAGGGAATCAAAAATGCCCCGCAGAGACATCTAGTACATGGGGGGATGGAGATCCCACTCCACAAGGGGGCTGGGGTCATGCCCAGTGCTGGGAGAGGGAGAACTGGGTGATCTCCACATCCCCAGAGAGACATGAGAGGGTAACCAGGGGGTAGGCAAGGTCCCACTGTCACCCCACTGCCCCAGAAGTGCCAGGCCTAGCATAAGCCACCTCATTTCAGCCCAGGTCCCACCACAGGGATGGGGGCCAAAACCTGGGCTCAGGGGCAGTCTCGACATCCAGTCACCCACCAAACATTGGGCCTAGGAGCCTGCTCCATGGGAGCAGGACCCTGAGGTTGGGTAAGACCCCTTGGGGACCCCGGGCTCCATGTCCATAGGGCTGCCCACAGGGCATTTCACCCACTGATCAAAGCTGCCTGCAGCCGACTCAGCACCTCCCCTGTGGCACTTCCCCATGAGGATGCCCAAAAGCTGCGGTACAACCAGAGGCACAGAGACAGAGCTCTCCAGGCTTTGGGGTTTTGGTGTGAAACACCCATTTCAAACCCTATCACTCCTCTCCCTGCTGCCTGACCATCACAGCTACGCCGAGGATTTTAAGTACAAGGGATATTACATAGAGGTGACTTTTTTCCCTAATTAAAAAATACTAACAACAAAGCCAAGAGAATGTTAATGAAGCTGGAAAACTTGGTTAATCTCTTTGTGGGGTGTATGGTTAAAGTCAGGCACTGAGCCTGAGTTCCCTCAGCCATGGGAATGTCAGCTTTGGGGCTATTAAAGTTAAAATTTGCTGCTGTAATTTTTTGTTGTTCTGGTTTTGGTTTTTTTTCAAATTAAGAAAAATGCAAAATGCAGCTGTTGACTCCTCGTGCGACACAACTTTCAGCACAGGATTACTCATGGCTTTGGAGTTATACAACAACATGTTTGTTTGTGGCATCCATGAGTGCAGGATGTGATGATGGACTGCAGCATTCAGCATGCTCTGTGAAATCCCTGTGATACATCCTGGGACCGAGTATGCAGTCCCATCCCAGTCTCTGGGTCTTTCCAAACAATAACTCAGGTTTTACAAGAGTTTAATCAAGCATGGTGCTTTTCTCTGGCTGCCCATCATGCTGCAGATATATCACTATAGAGGAGCTACCCACTTGCTTTACTTTTTAAAACACAGTATTACTTTTCTGCACCTTGCTTAAGCTGGGCACTGATTTTAACCATCCCCATTTCACTTTGGAAAGAATCCAGTTAGTTTTGGGGTCCCTGCGGCAGCGGCACTCATTGCTCCAAGCCAACAAAAATGTTCCCTTGAAATTACAAGCAAATAACAAAAAAGTTTTTATTCCCCTTCACATTAAAAAATCTATTTTATGTTACAGAACCCAAATTTTAGCCTGAGTGACTCAAGGAAGTCTCCAAGAAGACATAAATAAATAAATAAATAAGGAAAAAAAAAGAAAAAAGCTCAGTACAGAATTTGCAATCTCACAGATCTCAAAGTGGAAAAATGGGATGCACAGGCCTGCACACCAGCAGCCCCTCAAAAGCCTCCCTTTAAAACAGACTTGCTAGCGGATGTTCAATAGAAAATGGAGCAAATTGTTTTCAGTGTACACTCACAACTTCTCGGGGATAGTGGGAAGGAGACTCTCAGTACCTTTTTATGATCTGCCGTTGACTTCACTAATGACTCACATTTGGTTCCAATGAGATATTTTTATATGACTAATGAATCTATATTTGGAGGCGTAAGAGGGTTTGGCTAATTATCTGTTGCAGTCAGTTAAATATTCCAAGTATTTGAAGTAGGTTTTCTTCCAGTGACAAATGTTATGCCCTCACGGTCTGTCTTCTGGTACTTTAAAAGCAGCCCAGCACTTTGACTCGTACCAAGCTGACATCTGGGTTTCTGCGTGCGTAAGCACAAGAGATGGCCTGAACTTAATTATACAGCAAACCAATCCTGCATTTTTTAGGTGGCCAATAGGTCAGTCCCCAAGGGACGATTTAAACCCGATTTTTCAACACGCACTTGATGCTTGCAGTGGCCCATTTTGCTGGGGGGCATTTACTGGGGTGCCATTAATAAGTCCTGGCAGGGGCAAATTCTTTATAAGCACCATTGTGTAGGCTGCTTGTGCACAAATCATTTTTCCACAGGGAGGGCTCGAAATCTGATGAGAGGAAGGTAGAGAGGAGGGGGAGGGAAGGGGTTCTGTCGGCTCAGCTGCCTGAATTGCAGGAGGACATTAAACATAATGATCCTGTAGGGAAAGAAACCGTACGCAGCTCAGATGTGGGAACGAGCCAGGATTTCCTGTTCATATGCCTCCTTAGTAGGTGCTTGGGCTGTTCTCCTTCTTTTATCGCAGTCATTTTCTTTGTCAGCCATCGAAGCAATAACATCGGTACAGATACAATGGATCAGATGTTCCCCCTGCCACTGCTGCTGCAGCCCTGAGCTGGGAGACCTCTCTGTGTTGCTCTCCAACTCCAACAGAACAATAAAGAAGATTTTACAGCTGTTGTGGGGATGGGGGGAGGCGGGGAGGCAGAGGGAAAACAGCTTGAGTGCCCGTGGCCAGCTATAATTTCTCCAGTGGGTCTTTGCTGACAGTTTTAGGATTAACAAGTGAGCTCTGTTCCCAGGCATTTACCCCTCCGGATAAGCTGGCCTGTTTGTTCTCAAGGGTTTATTTTACCCTACAAAATATGGCATTGCCAAACAGATGTAGGCTTGTTCCTAGAAAGGCAAGTTATAGCTGAAGCTGCATCTCACAGAGGCTTTAGCCCTTGGAATTGTTTGGAAATGCTACAGTATTCCTCCGACCCTTTTCAGGGCAGTTTTTTCCCACAGACGTGCTGGTTGATTCCTTTATGGTTCTGTCCTTTGTCAAGGATGAATTAGGAAAAATAAACTCACAAACAAAAAGTGGAGGCCCAGCACGGAGATCCTCTTGCTCCCAATGATTAAGAAGTATTTTACAGCTCTGAGTGTGTAGAGGGAGAAAACAAAGTACCCTTCTGCCTTTTTCTTTCCCTTATTTTTGCTTCATGGGTAATGGGGGACGGGGGGAGGGAGGAGAAAGAAAGAAAAAAAAAAAGAGTCAAGAAGATTAAAACAGTCTTATTATTTTTGAAGTCCTTCTTTTTGATAGACTGACACAAAGTGCTTTATGGTGAATGCTGGAGGAAGTCTCCCGTGTCCTAGAGCTGGCATGGTGAGGGGCAGGTGATGAGGAAGGGGATGCTGAAAGGAGGAAGGCTGGGACTGATGTACTTGGTGGCCAGCATCCTACTTTCTGCCTGGAGATTCAGCAAACTTTTTCCATGAATTGAAGGTTTGTCAAGGTGCTGGATCCTGTGAATTGCCATTGATTCACAGTGAAGCACATCAGAGTGGGATGAAAAATGTTCTTCCCTCCCTTGCCCCCATCCCTTCCCAGGGGGTGGCAGGGGACATGCCCAAGGCCAGCGTGAGCCAGCATCAGGGGCAGAAGAAGCTCTGACCCGATCCCTGTCCTCTGAATGAGAAACCCCTACTCCCCCTCCAAAAGGAACAAAATAGCCTTGAAATCCAGGCTATTGGATGCCAGGGAACTGGTTCTCTGGCCCTCCCCGCATACTTCTCAGGACTGTAGGTCCCCGATGCTCCAGCCATATGCTGCCTTGCCCCATGAAACTTAACCTGACTTCAGACACCCCAGTTCAGTAGCTTTGCCCACCAAATTGGCGTGGTGAGAGTGAACTGAGCGGAACACTGCAGGGAGGAGGGAGGCACTGCAAGGCCTACTTGTTCCATCCTGCCCAAAGTGCTAGATGCTCGTCAAGGCAATCATACTGAAAACAGCAAGCTTTTCAGGAAATAACAGAATAGCCCAGAAATGAGTTGCCAGCATCACGTCTTCTTCTTTCTCAGGGTTAGGTGCCCTGCAAACCTTACCTGCACTGCCAGGGTTACACCTGTGGTTACACCTCAGCCTCTTGTACTTGCCCCCACTCAAAACTCATCAGCATGTGTCACACTTCCAACAGCTCTTGTTCTCTGGAGCTTGGCTGGCTCCTGTGCAAGGAGCACAGATACTCTGCAAGCTCCTGCAGCTCTGATCTGCACCCTTAGCTCTGCTGCTCCACAGGTCACACTCAGAGGTAGGTCTGAACCTGCCTGATGCCCCAGGCACCCCTTTCCATCCTCATATTGTTCTCCCCAGGTGCATCAGCCCAGCCAGAGTTCAGATGTCAGCAGAAGGGTCAATTATAGGCCACTTTATTTACATTTACCCTATCTGAGATGTTTTTAGAGCAGCCCTAAATGCATTATCTATGAGCCTGATCCAGTAATTACGAATGCTTTGGAGTGGTTCAGGCTGGTTTGTTTAGGTTTCTCCAGCACTGATTAGAGATTAGCAGAGCTAAAACCACCCATTAGCTGGAAGGCATAAAGCAGTGGTGGTTCTCAGGCTCAGGGGCCAGGTGCTCCATATTTGCCCATCTCCCAGGCACTGCTGCCTTCCAGTGAAGGGGAGGGGGGCAGGGGCTGGGGAGACAGGATGTCACAAGTTTGTCTGGTCTGCAGCTGCCATACATAGCAGAGGCTTGTGGATTTGGACACCCCACTAGTCAAACTCCTCACTCATTCCAAAGCATCCCTCAAAGATGCCTTCATTAGTCTTAGGTGTACAAAGCAGTTGACCAGGAGGAGACGATGAAAAAAGGTTTCAATATTGACCTAGGCTGGTCAGGCACAGTGACTCGGTTATAGGGATGATAAAACAGGAGCAGAGAGAATTTTTGTGAAGATTGTCCTTGATCTCAGCAGGTACTAGGGTTAATTTCTATCGAGGAGGACCTTGCAAGGAGATATAGGAGATGTAGCTGAGGGAGGGGAATGGAGAGCCTTTATCTCAGACCAAGGTACCAGCGCATCTTTGCAGAGAAATTCCTACTTTAAAACAAATCTCTGTTTGAGGTGGGCCTTGGGTGGCTTAAGGACCTGGTAGTATCCACAGCTTCTTTATTACTGATTCCCAGTGGCAATCCTCAGGACATCAGCAGAAGATGGTTTGTTTGCAGAGACCCTAAAACCTCAGCAGCTTTACAGACATTGCAAAATCCCAGTCCTAACCTATAGGGAATGGGGATTAATACTGTCCATATTTGGTGGCTAACAGCCCAAGCTTCTTACCTGAGGACCTGTTCTTTTGGCCTCAGAGACCTTCCATCTCCAGGCCACTCAACCACGATTTCCCTTCAGTGGTAGGAGTGCTCCCACAAATTCATGGTGGCATAAGAGCCACCATATTGCATACACCTACTGAGTCTTCCAATATGCTCCTTGGTTTCTGTGGGGATTTAGATCCCCAGATAAAAATTAGATTAAAAATCCCTTTGTTTCAGTGAGTCCAGTTGCTAGTGGGTCCAGCTTCTTGGAGAGGGCTGGGACAGCTTCCCAGCCTCTGGAATAGCAACTGGGCAGGATTCCCCTAACAGATATGAGAACCCAAAGATCCCTTTGACATTTACATTGACAGGCATTCCCTCAGTGCCTGGTACCCTTTGAGCAAGGCAGCAAGATGAAAGCATTTCAAAGCACACATAGATGCTTAAGAATTTTGTTAGCAGCATCAGCCAACATTTACACTTGCTTTGTATTTGCTGTTGGAAAAGTAATAACAGCTTTGGAGAACCTACTCAGGAGAGAAAACAGTTCTTTCCAAGGCACCATGCTGGGATACTGCTTTGAGTAACAACATTGCATGCAGGAATGGAGTGGAAAGGGGCTGCAGCCCCAGGGGGAGCAGGGGTTGCTTACACAAGTCCACAGAAAGTGCTTGGATGGAACAGGATGAAGAAAAGGAAAGTTTGGTGTGACTACATATTATGAAAAATATCCAACCGCTGGTCTCTAGATGTCTATGTCAAAGCCTCCTCAGGGAGGTAACTTTATTTGTCTCATGGGACAGTATAAAACAAGTGCTGGAAGAAATACAGGGAACAGTCTTGTATTGGCTGGGGCAAGACAGGCCATTCAGATCTCAACTCAGAGCACAGAGCTCTCCTAGGGCAAGAGAAGTATTCGAAGGTACATTTACCTCTAGCACAAAGGAAACCCCAGACTCTCACAATCTCCTGGCTGTTTAAGAACAGGAGATAGTCCAGGACTAGGGAGCATGCAGGGCTGTGCTCCCTTTGACCCCCTACCAACTCCTAAACCAAGAATTTACATTTCCCTGGCCTTGTATCTGCACCCCTCTTGGGTCTGACTCATTTCTGGAGATGCAGCCAAGGCAGAGGGAGATGGAGCCAAGAGCTGAGGGGACAGAGCATCTTGGAGAAACAGATTCTCATCCTACAGCTCCCCTGGCCTCAGATAAGCTCTGTCCCACCTCTGACCCTGCTCAGTAGCAAAGGCAGAGACCCCTTGTAGGCCACTTTGAGGCAACACCAACTCTGCCCTTCTGCCTCCAGACAAAACCCCTTACCCTTCTCAGCAACAGCACGGGAGAAAGACTGAGGAACCAACTCTGTATAAAAGTGTCCCTTCCTGCTCTCAGCTACAGAGGAACATTTCTGACAAGCATCATGGCCGTTCAACCAATAACAGTCCTTAACCAAGGAGCCAACAGAAAATCACAGGGCCTCAACTCACAATGTTTAATCATATGCTTTAAAACACATGACCTGTCAAGACATGCATGGGAGGGGGTGATTTGGATGATCTCACTCCAAGGTAATACAGTGAGCCCTCCTGCACTGGTGTAGCCCTTCTGAGACAACCAGGCACCCTGGCAGGTGGGTTTCCCCTTGCAGGACACTCCTACAGCAGCGAGTCTTTCCATTTCTTCAGTATGTTTATATGTACTAGCCTGTGAACACAAGCAGTGACATGCAGCCCACAAGCAAGATCCCTTCTGCGACCTTCTGTCCAAGCATCGCTGCTGGTTTCTCACTTGCTTCTCTGGACCCTCACTGTGACAGAGAAGGAGCTGGACTAACAAGCTCTTCTCTTCCTTGCTAACATGGACACCCTGCCAAAGAAAAGGCATAACAAAAGTAAGAAGGATGAGGCACCACTGCCCAAGGCTGTATATTCCTTTCACCTAAGGAAAAGATCCCCTGGTGACCCCACAAACTAATACCTCCTGGAGCCCCCCACCTCAAGCAAAGAGATGCTGTGCAAAGCAGAGGGTTCAGCTAGAGGTCTCCAGAGTTCCCTTTCAGAGTTGGAAAATGTTGCTCAGGGTCTGTTCTGATCCAGTTTTGAATATCTCCAGGGATGGAGTCTCTCTGGGCTAAACAGAACTTCCCTCATAGCAACTTGTCGCTGTTGCTTCTTGTCCTTTTGTGGTGCCTCTCTTAGAAGAGACCTGCTCTATCCTCTCTGAACCCTGCCTTTGGAAAGTCAAATACAGCAATTAGCTCTTGCCCTCTCTTTTCCAGGTTGAACAAACACAGCCCGCAGCCTCTCCTCATCACTTGCCATCACATGCTAGTAATTAACCAGACCTTTTATTAAAGATTCTGGTATCTCACTCAGCAGTAGAGCATGATTTTAGGTTTATAGCTCTGTGTCTATTTCCAAGAATATTTTACTGGCCTGATGTACAAAGATGCTTAAACCTTAAAATGAAGTAATCTCTGTTGCAGAGCACAGCTTGCTAATTCACAAAATCATTACATCTAAGATCTCAAAGCATGAGCATCAACATAGCCCAATGGAAGGCCAGGGACAGCAGGAGGGATCCAGATCATAGATTTGCCTGGACAGAAGAGCTGCATGAGCCAAGCTCTATCATGTTGCTTTGAAAGCAAGCAGACATTAAAGCTGAGGATGCTCCCACTCAAATAAACTAAATTTGGATTTTAAGTGCAGCCCCACTCTGAAAAGCAACTCTATAAAAATGTCATTATGGGACATCCTGTTTATTGTCTCTTTCAGACTCCAGATGAAACCTACCCCACCAGAGTGAGCTGTTCTTTAATGAGTCTTCTGCAAGCACAGGTTCTCCTCCCTCACCTACCAGCTCTAAAACAGAGGGTCCAAACCTACCTCCCCAATTCCTGTGCAACACCCTGGCTTTTGGGATATCTACCCAACCAGACCCTGCTAATCTGCTTTCTTGTTCCATGCTGGATCTGTCCTTCTCCAGCATCCACCTCTCCCTCCTGTCACTCTGTCCTGTTGGGCACTGCTGGTGTGGCTGCAGGGGGGAATGGAGAGCAGGCAAGAGCAAACGCACCCTTATCAAAGGCAATAAACTAGTTACTCACTTTTTTTACCTTCCAGAACAGCTGTGAGCTGAAGTAAAGCCTACTTGTCTTCATCACTGGGATTTTCCAGAGGAGGCTAAGAGAACCAGGAGCCTGTGCTCTCCAAGCATTCAAAGGGAAAGGAGTACATGATTTCCCTCAGCATTTTTAACTCTCCCAGCTTTCAGCAAGTACAGCCCAGTGCTGACATTTTACAGGAAGCAAATGCACAGCAAGTGGTGCTGGTTTTCTGCAGTGTCTTTTGAGAGTTGAACCACACTTTAATTCACTTTGGTGATGCACACACATTAATTTGTCCTGAGAACAAAGAGAGAGCATTCCAAAAAAAAAGAGGACAGAAATATCTGCTTCACTTCAAACTTGCTTTTTTAATTTTTTTAATTATCTGATTAAATCTTAAACCTCAGCCAGGTGTAAGGGCGAACAGTGCACAGTCCCAGAAGGAAGGGGACTTGATTAGGAATATTCTGTCCTGCAGAAAATGGGACTGTATAGCTGCCAGCTGGAACAGTAACAGGTTACAGCATGAATGTATGGATGTACTATAGCTGTAAAGAGCAGCAGGCACTATTTGAGTAATGTTTGTGCACACCTTGGGCAGAACTGCTCCTTGCTTATAGCAGACAGGCTGGGGAAATATCAGCTCTTCCAGGGAATCAGCTTTCAAGATCCCAGGGCCTGCGCTCCAAAGTGGACCAAAAAAGGGGAAGATGTCTTCCAAAACCACAGGAAATAAGCAGAGGAAACAAAAAACGTACAAAAAACCCCCCCAAACCCAAACCAAACCAAACCAAAAAAACTTCCTGTATCTAGTCAGACTGAAAAATAGCTAAAAGTTTTGAATGTAAGATCATGCCTGTACAAATCAAGACACTAATTTAGAAAAGAATAAAATATGACGTTACTGGCCAGGAGAAATGGCAAGATGCAGCCAGGTGAAAAGGGGAAAAAAGAGGTTGGATAATGTGATCTTGTCTGCAGAGAGTCCAGAACAATCCCAAAAAGTCTTCCCTGAGGTGTGTGCAGTGTAGGAGGGACTGCAGGGACAGGATTGCTGTTTTATCTCGCTTGCCCTCTACCGGATGCCAGGAGCTTGGTGAGCCCAGCTCCTCGGTAAAAGTCAGCTCTTTACAGCCCAGTGCTGCATTTCTGCAGGGCTGTATGCACTGGGAATGCAAGGGAAGTGGGCAGGGAAAAGCTGAACACAGAACTAGAAACTGCAATGGATACAGAAAGTGAAGGAGGGTGAGTTAAAAAAAAAAAAAAAGAAAAGGAAACATCACAGGGAGACATAACTCTGGCCACCTGTGCCTCTTTGAATTACCCAATGTCTCAATAAAACAAGGTTTTTCTAGCTCAGGTTCTTAAGATTTGTGGATCTGTCTCCCTGAAGGACATTAACACTGCTTTCTGGTGCTGCATTAATGTGCCTAGAAGAGGATGTCAGGAGTATACCACCATCCTTCTGTCTAAGCAGGATTACCCTGCTCCATGGAGAGGCAATGGGACCACAGCTGGTTGTAAGGAGATGTCCAGCTTTCAAACTCCTCCAACCATTTAGTTGATGCATAAACAACCCCAGCCCTATGGCTTTTGTGGGCCAGTCTGACCCAGCAGAGCATAAACACAGAAGATCTCCTAGGAGATGGCTTCTATATCTCTTAATTTCAAGGGACAGGGCAGGGCAGGTAGCTGCATGGAAGCCAGCCAGGATTCCTGTATACCCACACTGCCAGCAGCCTGTACATGAGCTACCACGAGGTTTAAGTCATGGTCCTTGGGAAAACATCAGCTTCTCTACACAAACTATTCACATCAAAAAAATCAATGGCAGTGATAAGCACCTGGAGAGGTTTGACAGGAAGCTCAGCGTGATCCACATGCCACCATGATAATGCGTGCATCCTCCCAGGCAGGTAGAATCTTAGGAAATCTTGAAGATCCCCCACTTCTGGGAATTCTCTAGAAAATCCACCCTGGTGTGGCAGAGGTGGGACTCAACCATGCAGTTTCCTATACCCAACAGTGCTGCTTGTAAAATCACTGTGTTGCCCTCTAGACCTGCTTTTCTCCTTCAAAAACAAATAGATGCTCCCACCCCACCATGATAGTAACCTTTCACATTAAGGGCAAAGGGTGTCACCTCATGCACATCGACATTTTGCCCATAAACACAGTCATTACTCAAAGAAGGCAAAAGCACAGTGAACAGTATGAAGTGCTCGGTAAACCAGTTTACCACATTGGTCTGAACTGGGAAGAATTGTGAGAGATAAGTCTGCCAAATCCTCCACTGGAGTCCTTCCAAATTACCCAAGCCAGCCAGGAGACCGCTGCTTGGCCAGGAAGCTGATGGGACGGGGTGTTTGCAGGCAGCTGGACTTCCCTGTGTCTAGACTGACTTGGGGGTGAGGGTGGAGGGGGACATGTGCTCTGTGACTCGCACAGGCACCTGGCAGCATGGCAGTGGCCTCCATTCTCCCCAGCAGCTGGGGCAGAGGAAGCTGTGTGTGTGATCCCTAGGAGAACCACTCTGGAGCTGGGCCTGGGTGCTTTGGTTCTCTGGCTGGGGACCATGCAGTCTGGCTGTTACCTCTGTGCTTGGAGCAGACAAACATGTTCCATCGCTGCTTCTGTCCATGTCCTGCTTGGTACCTAACTCAAGGGATCACAGGGGACATGACTACTCTACCTGAGCTTATCCCTGAAATGGGACTCTTCTGCTAGCCACATTACTCACACACCAACACATGCCCCATGTAAGGCCTGGAGCTATGCAGCCAAGATCCAAGACTCGGCTCACATGCTGTGGATGATCAGAGACACTGCTCCGAGATACCCAGAGCCTGAGCCCTTTGGCAGGTCCTTTGAATGTGAGCAGGTCAGAGCTTTGTGTATCTGCCTTCAAACCCACTCTAGAAGTGGCAGCATGGATGTCATAGCGAGCTTGTGGCTGCCACAGCTGAGTGTGAGCCCAGGAAGAGTAGCAGGGCTGTACTTCCCACTGGGACAGTAAAGCCACCACCCCCTGGGATGACAATAAACTGTTCCCATAAGAGAACAGTTCTACTGTTGTAACTGCACTGAGGACTTCAGTGAGCCAAGCTAAAGCCACTCACATGTCACATCACCTCCCACCCCTGACCCACATAGCTCTGCGGGTAAAAGTCTGTGCCATTGCTCTGGCCAGCAACATTAGACATAACAAATGTATTTTTAAAACAAGGGGGAGGAACATTTTTCAGGCTTAGGGGTAGAGGATGTTGTCTTGAACTGCAGGAGAAAGGTCAAGGTCAAATCCTTCTGCATGTAAACCAGCTCCCCCAGCAATGCTTTACAGCAGTTCCAAGTATCAGCCCCTATTCTACGATCTTCCACACAAACACCTCTATGCTTTAGGCACATGGTTATTTCTGAAAAATATCAGACTGTAAATCAGCTCTGTTCCTAGCTGGTAAAGTCCTCCAAGTAAGGACAGTGTCCAAATAATACCTGAAAACCCTGTGACAGAAAGCCAGGTGATGCTGCCTTTCTCACAGCAAGATGCAGGTGTATCAGTCCACGCTTCTCATTCAGGATCCCAGTGGAAGGCTTGGGCTTCATAGTTCTTGTTATCACCTCTCTTCCAAAACTGAGACAGGGAGGTGGACAACTAACTCATATAGCAGTGAAATTAATCACGTTTAGAGTACTTCTGACTCTTCACCATGACTTCATCCCACTGGGAAGCCAATTCAAAAGACCCTGGGCCACTCTCAAGGGACACCCAACCCTCTTCCCAACAGAGATCACCCAAAGCTTTAATATATGTAGTAAATGTCCCAACCAAACTAAGATCTACTTTGTGGATTGTGCTTCAGTCAGTTGATTAAGGCAAGAGCTAAAACCAGATAGTTTTATGAGCTGGTTTTCCTGGGTTTTTTGTTACTTGTTTCACCCTCCTTCCTCATTTAAAGAGAAGCAAGTGGCTGACTGTAGGGAAGTCAACCTGATGAAGGCCACCCCACTCACAATGTTTATTGACCTCACTCATCTCCCTCAGTCTAAACCACAGCAGCAACTACATAAGTTAGATTTGCAAGACAAAGTTATCTCTTCAAATATGGCTAATTCAGCATTTTGGTGAGCAGTATTTCCTGCAATGAAACTTTCTCTTGTAGGTATGCTTCCTTCTCTGAAGAAATGTCCTTGTGTACAGATTAATTCTTGTGCTGTGGGCATGGTGTTCCTTCATTTTCATTATAAATATATATATTTTCTATTTTCAGGAAAAATACTGTATCAGGAAATTAACTATGCTACAGATGCTAAAAAATGCATCTTGTATGGCTCAAAACAATCATCATGGTCATTTTTCTACTTTACCCATTTTCAGTTCCTTGCCACCCTTTAAAACAATTGAGGAAGGTGTATAATAGAGGTGCTACAATTTTGCCCTGAGGTCTCTACCTGCTGTTTAATTCAGTTAAATCCTCAACAGAATATTTTTCCACATACCTGTCAAAAAAAAGTCAAGAGGTTACCAAGCTATCTGTGACTTCAAAGCACTCTTTTTAAGTGCTTTCTTTATAATATTCCTCAACACATGGGTGTGCCATGGACTTCCCAGAGGTTTGGGGGAGGCAGTCACACTGTGGCAGGACTTGGCAGCCCCTTGGCAGGGTTGAGCAGAGCCCCACAGCTGGAGGGGCAGCTCTGGACATCTCACAGGAAAAAACCATCAGCATGGAAGCATGCCAAAGTAAAGAATCCTGCTGGCCTTCAGTTCCAAGCAAGAAAATCCCATAACAGAAACCATGCCACAAACATCTGTGCTCTTGCCTTGGCCAGGTGAAATCACAGGTGAAACTGAGCAGCGGGCTGCTAATTGGCCTCTCCCTGAGAACAGTCCAGGGGCAGCAGTGCTGGGGACTGTGCAGTACAGAAGGAGCAGTGGTTGCATTCCCCAACAGGCTCCCCATCCAGGCAGTCCTGCTCCTGTTGACTGTTTGTTCACCAGCTGGGCTTTTAATGGGTCACCTTCAGGCCTCCCAGATCAGCCAGGATCACCCTGTCTCCACTGAGGTCTGTCGGCCCAGGACTCTCTGCTTGCAGACTGATGGGCTGAGCCACCCCGTCCTCCAGGCTGCTCAAAGAGACACACCCGTGGCTGGCTTGCGCACAGGGAACAGATCCTTCCCTGGATAGTTCACCTCGCCCTACAGACACAGATCTCCTTTTGCTGGGGCCTGGTGATTAGAGGGGTGCTCCCGGTGCCAGGTTCTCTTCCGCTGCCTGGCTGTATGCTGGGACACGCTGGCTTCATGTGCAAATTTTTCAAATATTTTGCGTTGTGGTTTTTCATGCAGTGCTCAAGATATTTTGCAAAAGGCACCTTATAAATTGACTCAATAAATACACATAAAACACCATGTTTAATCCTTCCTTTCACATTCTTCTCTTCATTATTAAAATGTCCCCAACCTACTGACTCCCTCTCCATCCTGTGTTTAGGCCAGTCCAGTCCAACTTAAAATACTTTTGGCTTCTACAGGAAGACTGGAAAATGACTATTTTATTTCAAGAAAGCTTGTTTTGGACTAAAATCAGACCTTGTAAATGGTTGAAGCAAAGAATGGCTGTAAGGACTCTCACATCAGGTGCACAAAATAACTGCAGCATCAGTTGTGTTTTCATGCCAAGGGCCATGCTAGTACCATGCAGCAAGACCTCCACTCACCAGCCCTTCCTCATTGGGGCACCTTGAATGGGAAACCACATATACAAAAGAAGAACAAATTCTCAAGGACAAAGAGGCTAAAGGACACACAGACACAAAAACAGTTAAGCAGTGTGGGTACAGCCATGGGGATGGGCAGGACCTGCCCACACCAACGGTGGGACTGTCTCCCTTGTAAGGGTCAAAAAGGTGCCTGACTGCAGTGCATGAGTCCTAAAAGGTGGGTCCACCCCTCTAAAAAGCAGGTCAGATGAGCACTAAGTTGGAATTAACTTTAGAGGAAGATCCATCAAACCTGCTTTGGTTTCCTTGTTTCTATGGTGTTTGTATCATATCCAGCACTGGAGATGCTCAGCCATCCAACTGTCTGCTCACATCAGCCTCCAGGTGCCATCTTCTCCTTACAACTCAGCTCTGTTCAGCACCAACAGACTATCTCCAGGCTTTCCATGCACTGAAGAAGTAATGAGACAAGCAACAGGAAGAGGTGAAGGTCAGCTTGTGATGATGGCAGTTTAGCCTTGCTGACCTGTGCTCTGCACCTCATGGGTTTCCTTCAGCAGCTGAGAGATGGAGAGAGAGAGCAAAGTACTAGAAGAGCATTTTGTACACCACAGGTAGTACTTGAGAGTTCAGGGTTTCCCCTGTCACCAGGGGATAGAATCTCATCTGAAAAAATGAGAACCAAGCTTTGCTACCTGCGTCACAGCCACGGGGCACAGTGGGAGGCTCAGGCCATCCCTAGGGGCAAGAGGGTATGGTCATCTGACAGGACTCTGGATGACAATTCCCAGAGGATAATATCCATGTTCTTTAAAAACCACAAAACTGCTAAATAGATTTTCATCAGACAAGGGGTCAGAACAGCTGAGAGACCACAATAGCCCAGATTTTGTTCTGGAGCCCTAACCCTGTGGTTTAACTTTCTAAAGAGATTTCTTTAGGGATCAAAATGTTCTGGGCAAGAGACCTTTGGGACCTCTTGGGTAAATGTGGGCATTTCTTGTATTCATTACCAGCCTCTGGCTGCATTAATACCTTAGCTATTTCATCACAGGCTCCTCATGCCTGTTAATATGTCTTTTGGACTCGTTTCAGCCTCAAAGCCTCCCAGTTCCACAGTTTTGCTGTACAGCCTTGTCCTTTTTCAGAAGAAGCTGAGCACTGTGGTCTGGAGGTTAAAACCCTGGAGACTTATGCATGGGACAGCTGGCATGCATCCCTGGCTTGCTGCAGCCTGGGCACCCCTTTTACCCTTTCCATCCCTCTAAGCCCAACAGAGAAACCCTGTTGGCAGCAGGGGAGCTTGGCCTGTGGTGTCTGTGGGAGTGGGAATTACCTGTGCATGAGTGCATCCATCTGTATCCAGGGTTCTCACTTCTCACCCCAAAACATCATGACAGCACTGAGACCAGGCAGAACACTGGCTCAGCCAGCCACATCCAACACTTGTGAAGCTTTAGCAAGACCTGAATGACAGGGAGATTAGGCTGTTCTGTCCAATAAATGAAGGGATAAACTCATCTTTTGACACAATTCTATTTAAAGATGGCCACAGACCCAAGTGGAACTTTGCCTTCAAGGTCTAAAATGGGAAAGACCCAAGAGTCCTTTTCATAGGATTTTTCTGGATTTTTCTTTTCAGGAGTAGCTTGGTCCAGAGATCAGGAAGAGCCTGCACACAGAGCCAGAGATAGCAAACCCAAAGCTATGTGCTTAACAAAAACCAAGCCTTGAGAAGTGGGCATGACGATGACCTTTAATGTCTTCTGTGGGAGGAAGATGCACAGAGCAGGGAAGGACCAGAGTGCAGTTCCTGCACCATGAACTCCTGGTGGCTTCCCTGCTCATCCCCTAGGACAGATGTCCTTTTGTCCCCTTTCCCTTGGAATCACCTTGGAGGTGTGGAAATAATGGAGCTTGTGTGCAATCTGGAGGTTCTCATCTCTTTGCAAAAGAAACCTGATGGGGCCAAAACCCCAAGCCTTGGGTCACGGGAGTTGGAAATTGAGTCAGGCTGGCCAGCTGGGACTGGCAAGGTTTTGGCACTGTTATCAGGCTGTTTGAGAGGGACCTTCCTTGTAGCTGGGTTTGGTACCACCTAAGCATGGAGGTTTTGTTCCTCTTCAAGTCTTTTAACAGTATTTGTATGAACAATTAGCCAAGATGTTCAGAAGAAAGGTTGTTAAAATGTTGTTGCTTTTCCATGCTAAAAAATGTCATTATCCTTGATCTCTTCATGTTTCTCAGGTTTCAGTTGAAGAAAAAAAACCTGTGAGTCTTTCAGCAAAGGCCCATAAATTTTATTTGGAAGACAATAATCTCATAGTTGGGATTATTTGGTCAGTTTCCCATGAAAAATCTAGGAAAAAAATCCTCAGAGAGAGATTTTCCCTGTTGAAATACTTAGCTTCACAAAAAGGACTGGTTTTCATTGTAGGAAAACAATTTCTGTAAGAAAATTAAAGCACGTCTGATGAAAGAGTTCATGTGAGTTTGGTTCACTAGGAGCTACTGGATCTGGTATTCTTCTATTCTTAGCCCATCACACTCTTTTTGAAACTGTCAGTGAAGGAACTTGAATCCTATAACCAGGTAACTAAACAAGATTGACATGTCTTTGCTCTTTCTATTATAGACATGGATTTGTTGTTATTCTTGAAGGCCTTAATTTTCAGTATTCATCAGCTTAACAATTGCCCCATGCCTTCAGCTCATTAATTGCATCAATGAAAGGAATGTATTTGATTTATATCCATCTGCATCCAAAACCATCACGAATGACACTTTTTAACATGAACAATGTAGTCAGCAATAAGAGAAATGTCACAGTGCTTTCCTGGATGACAATAAACTGATAGGTCTTGGAATTTTTAAAGCAGAGATAAGGTAAATTAATTCAGTTGTTCCTCCTGGTGCCAAGTCTGAAGCTGATGCCTTGCCAAATCTACTATAGAAGTGCAAATTGTTAAGGAAGAGCAATGAAAGATATGAACTTGTCACTTACTTTCCTGTTGCTCCAGACAGTATCTCAAACCACCTATTCCAGAACAGCTGCCTCTGTGGCACACACTTTGTACCCAAGGAGAAATCCTTGAAGGAAGTCTTCTAACATGGTCCACCCAAACACCTCTTTTTCCTCAGTTTCCATCAAGGGAGCAAGTATAGGCCTCTCCTGAGTGAGAGCTGCAGGTCATGACTTCAAAGACCTTACTTATGGATATTAGCACAAGGAGGGAGGAACTGAAAAGAACATATACACTTCTGCAGGCCCAATAAAACTTTCCACAAGGCCGGACATGCAGATAAACTGTCTTATTGCTATCCAAAATGTACAGCAGTCCTCCTGCCCTCACTTTTAAGGAAAGGGCCAGAGGTTGCATTAGGCAGACAATGTCTGGTTCAAAAGAACTACCTGACCATGCTTATACCTATCATCAAGCCCACAATATACCTATATCTGCTTGCCTTTCTTCCCATAAATGTTGTTGCGCAGGACCAATCTCTGCAAATAGTTTTCACACTGATGGCTCTGGAAACTTAATCCGTTTGTGCCTAGAGGAGAAGCATCCAGCTGAGCCAGCAAAAGTTTTAGTCCAGCCAGGAATGGAAAAAGAAGAGCCTGTCTTTTACCAGTGCCCTCTGCCAACACATTTGTTGGGCTGAGTTTTGAAGCTGGGGCTTAACTATATGGGAAAGAAAAGACTGAGAAAAAAAAGGTGGAGGGTGGTCCTGAAAATTTCTAGCACTAGAACTGTTCAAGAGACTGGATGATCAGTGTTCCCTTCATCTTACCTGAGCCACTTCTCAGTGAGCTGCTGTGGACCACTTGAGATGACCAAGACAGTTCATTAGTTCATCAGTTCATTAAAAGAAATGATGATCTACATTTTGGTGAAGGATTCTGCTTCAGCACCAGGCTACTGAACAATGCAGCTTGCTGTTCAGATATAACTCTCCCTCTGCCTAACCCATAAGCTCAGAAACCAGCCAGAAGAGACCAAAACAATCACTCAGTCTGAACTCTTACACAAAACAGACCACAGAGCCCGCCCCAGTAATTCCTGCATGAATACACTGCAGTCCTCTGGAGCCACTGGGAATACAGGGATGGAAACAATAGCTTCGAAAGAACAAATCAAACTTACAAAACAAAACAAAAAAAGGAAGGGGGGGGCAATAAAAGTCGTGATGAGTCAAGGAGGTAATTATGTGTGATAGCAGGGTTCCTGTGGCTGGGGACCGGCAAGAGACACTGTCTGCATCCAGTGCCTGGGATGAGCATGACAGAGCAGTTTGTGCTGCAAAGAATTAAGTCTCCAGACAGGAGAAAGGCAGCCATCCGAGATAGGGCCGGGTCTAACTCAGACACACACAAGTCGTTAAACTAATATCTCTTAGCTAATTGCACACACAGAGACATATCTTGCAAGGAAAACAACCTGAGAAACAGCCTCATGGAATGGGCATTAAACAAACGCATTAAGCAGGGGAACAGTAATCCTTTCTGGATGCCAGCAGGGTGTGAGGCATTTCTCATCCACAGGACCGCAGCCATTCAGTCACGCTCAGCCCGCGTGAATCGCACAGGATCAAGAAACTGCAAGAAGCTACAAGCCCCCCATCATTGCTTTGTGTACAAAGGCTCAGGGCAAAGAGGAAGAGATGTGGCTGATGATACATGTGTGCTGTTAAATTTACCTCCCTGGAAAGGACTGTGAGCCCCAGGTTTAGGTTTAGTCATAAAATCATGAAATTTGAGCAGCAGAATGAGGCCAAGACTTCTGAGTATTTACAGCTCTGCCCATGTTCACCTGGTGATTCAACCCACCATTACTGGGCTTCTTAGAAAAGAGCCATGAGTCATCCACACCATTGGTTCCTTCCTTCTCCAGAAAACCCCCAAACCAGGAGGGTGAACATGGGAAAAAACTTTTTTTAATGAAACCATTCAGCCTCCCACATTCTCTCATCTTTTCTCATGTCAGGTATCTGTAAGCCTCAGTCTCCTCCAAGCAGGAGTGGAGGAGCAAAACCTTTTGTGTATTTAAAAAAATGTTTTCAAAAAGGTTTTCGTTTTCCTTCTTCAGATCCTTCAGCCTTTCCTCATAGGTTATGTTTTTGAGACTGATGAACTTTTATGTCTGCCTCCCACAGACGATTGCTAGTCTCCAGCCACACAGATCCTGGAGCTGCCAAACTCATGAAGACTACTGTGACTGTAAATAGGAAGAGTCAGAAGAACATGCCTCCCTGGCTTCCTCCATGGAGAGGAGAAGACAGAAGAAAGGCAAGCAAAGCAAAGCAGCTCATCACATGCTCTGAAAACTAGCCTTCCCTTGGGCCCCTTCTCCTCACATCTCCGACAACCCCAAGCATGAAGATCTATAAAACCCCCAAGAGCTCAGTTAAGCTGTTGTACTTCTTGCTGTGCATGCCCTAGCTTCTCCCCAGGGCTAGCAGCATAAAAGAGTGGAAAACCTAACTCACGAGACAATACTGTTATTGTTTTCAAACTGGAATGTGCTAAAAATCCTCCACCCAGAGGAAAGCCCTTCTGTGCCATGAACAGGCCAAACACAGTCCAACTCTTTACCAGCAGACTGGGAGGAGAGGCATACGGCAAGATGTCTTCCCCAGGATCCAGAAAAGCTAGGACCAGGTTTCTCTTGGCTGTAAGCCCACTCTTGGGTATTGTCTGCTCTGTGAATCCCTTAGTCGTACCACCACTCTTCCCAGTCCTGTCCTGGGAGGTCTGCTTCACCATCCTTCCTTGCCTGTCCCCATCCCTCAGAGCATTTGTCACCTTCCCAACCATCAGAAAAACCCCCACAAAATTTATCTTCAGCCTGCCCTAGCCCTGCATACTCCCCACATCCTCCCCTTCTCCAAACACATGTGCATTTTAAGGCTGAGAAACTCCTGTCAAACAGGAGGTGCTTTAGGAGAACAGGACTTTGAAAAGAAAGGGCCTTGCCATGTTAGCTTGAGGCGCCTGCCAGCCAACAGCCCAGCCCCTGAACACGCAAGGAATTTTGACCTCACGTAGTGAAATTTCCTAGAACTTTAAACCTTTGTTGTTGTTGTTGTTGTTGTTGTTGCTGTTGTCGTCGTCCTTTCTTTGGCTCTCTCTCGCTTTTCAATTTTCCACTTGGCAACCGCGTTGAAATGATGCAAGGAAGCAGCCGCTGCTTAACTGCAAATTATTAATTAGCTGCCAAGGAGTCTGTGCATGACTGCACGCAGGGCAAGGGGGGCTGTGTCCTACATTACAAAATCAGCGGAATGGCTTGGCATTGCTTTTCTGCCCAGAGATATAATTTAGTGGTGAGTCTCTATTTGCTCCAGAATTGATTCCTAAAAGAGAAGGCACTTGCAGAGTCTACGGAGGGGGGAGAGGGGGAGGAGAAAGCCAAAAAAACACCCCACCCTTGGTGACCAAGGACTGATCCTTTAGCTGTTGAAACTCTTTCCAAAGAGCCTCAGTTGCTGTTAAAACAAATACTAATTGTTCTCAGCTAGGGGCTGGCTACAAATAGTCTGAACAAAGATATTCTGCTGTAAAATATCAACCTGACAAAACTGAGAAAGATTTCAGGTGCTCAAGGCTACCCAGTTCTCCAGTTTTCTAAGACTTACTGCCACCTGAGCAGGAGAGGACACCCTTCTGCTGAGACAGCATGTCTGGCCCCATGCACCCTCCCAAACTGCTGCAGCACAACAAGAGTAGGTTTGCACAAGCTGTGGCTGAAGGCGCTGAGATTTTTAGTGCTGTATGTACACTTTGCCCTAGACACGTCTCTGCTCACAGGACCTCATAGTTTAAATACTCCAGACCAACAAACATCCCAGGGGGGATCTGTTCCAATGGGTAATTGCCCTCATTGTTAAAAATTAACAACAAAACAATAATCGTAGACAGCTGGGCCTTTCGTGCCTTTTATAGCAACATTCCCACAACTCCACAAGAGACACTGTTTGGGATTCACAAATAAATTTTCACCCCAATTCAGGATAAATCCTTAGCCAACTGTTTCAGATACCTTCCCAAGAGAGAATGGTCATTTCCCACATGGCTCACCATGGCATATCTTCCTGGCATGTGTATCTCATGTGGCAGGGCTGGGGGCTTCAGTGCCTGTAGGAGCCAAGCTCCAGATGATGCTTGTGTGCCCAGAGCTGCTGCATCCCTCATTTTCTTTGTGTTTTAACTCACAGCATTTCCTGGCCTTGGCACTGAGAGAGACTTGGGAGCCTTTGGTCACATTCTCCCTTCCAAAGATTGTCTTGTGCCAGATGGCCCAAGGCAAAGGGAGGCTCTAAGGGAAGTGTAAGCATATAAAAAGCTGCGGCCAGTTCATCTTTGTGGTGGTAGGTAGGGGTGACCAGGAGATGGACTTCAACTGCATAGAGAAAAAACCCCAGCTCCTGCAAGCCAAGCTGACAACCTAGGAGAAGACTGATGGGAAGGGTGGAGGGAGGTTGGTCAGCTGCAATGACATGCATCCTACAAAAACAAAAAAGCATGCTTGGCTTGGAATGCTCTGAGTGCCAAAGCCTGAAGTGGTCTTGAGACTGTCATTTGAAGGCAGACCTCAGCTGCACACTGCTTATCTCAGGCTTGGGTGTCCCCTCCTTCTGTCGCTCATAACAATTCACATTTCTGTATGCCGGGAAGTGCTAACCAAGATCCAGGGTGTGGGTTTGCAAAAGGCAGGAACAGCCTCCTGCAGCTCCCCTGGATGCTGATCTCTGACACTCCACAGCCTGACACGAAACCAGAGCAGGGTGATGCAAACCATCACATAGACCCTGTCAGGGTTAGCAGGAACAGCCAGTGCTCGTCCCTGCCCTGAGAATCAGAAAGTGTCAGTAGTCCAGACCAAGAAATATCCCTGGGGAATCTGCTCCACTGATTAATCAACATTGCACTTAAAATCAAATAACAAAACAATAATAGTAGACAGATGTGTTTTTCCTGCCTTTTATAGCAACATTCCCAACAGCAGAGTGAGGGACATTGTTTTGGGTTCACAAACAGCTTCTGGGACATGTTCATGCCTTTATCTCTTTTTCCATGGCTCGCCTCTTACCTGCTGGACCCCACTCGTGAGAAGGCAGCCAGCCTCCCACTTCCGCTGCTGTAAACCAACCATCTGGCAGAAAAGTACACAGACAGTACTGGGTTTGCATGGCAAAGTTTCAGTATCAGGGGAACTACAGGGGTAGCTTCTGTGAGAAGCTGCCAGAAGCTTCCCCTGTGTCCAACAGAGCCAATGCCAGCCAGCCCCAAGATGGACCCATCCCTGGCCAAGGCCAAGCCCATCAGTGACAGTGGTAGCACCTCTGGGATAACAGATTTAAGAAGGGGAAAGAAGTTACTGCAAACAGTAATTGCAGCCAGAGTGAAGAATGAGAACATGTGAGGGAAGCAATGATCCAGACATCCAGGTCAGTGCAGGAGGAGGGGGAGGAGGTGCTCCAGGTGCCAGAGCTGAGATTCCCCTGCAGCCCACAGTAAAGATCATGGTGAGGCAGTGGTACCCCTGAGGCCATGGAGGAGGGAGAGAAAATCAGGAGTTGAAGCTGTGTCCCTGGAAGAAGGGAGGGGTGGTGGAAGGATGTTTTGAGACTTGGTTTTCATTTTCTCATAACCCCACACTGATTTGATTGCAATAAATTAAACTAATTTCCCCAAGTTGAGTTGAGCAGCTTTGGTGGGGACGTGGCATCCAGCCAGGGTCAGACCAACACACAGACACAGGCAGAAAGCTCGGTCCTAGCTTGGGTGAAGTTTAGCATTCCTTCACATTCTGGGTTGTGGAAAGAGTTGTTCAAATCAGGCTCATAGCAACCTTTTAGACGTCGCACTTGGAGTTATGTAAAATATTTTTCCTGCTTTGGTAGCTGGCAAACTTTGTTTTGTAAGACAAATGGAATTTATTAATGCAAAATATTTATCAAGTCTTTTTACTTTTTTTCTCAAGGGACTAGAGAGGTTTACCAGGAGTCTTTCATCTTTGTTGGCTTCTGAATGTTAAAAATGCAGCTGATTTAGAGCAAAACCACAAGTCGGAGTCTCTCTCATTTCCATGCAACCCCTTTTTCTACAAGTGATGGAAAGTTTTGCCTTTGACAAAGGTACCATCTTCCTGCAGTGATAGGGATACAGGGAATGCTCCTGTAATGTATTCTCAAAGGCTTGGGTGATCTCCATCCTGCAGATGAACAACAGAGGTAAAAGGCAGCATGCAGGATCCTCTGTGCTCAGCTCTCCCCAGTGGGCAAAACAAGAAGATATTCCATGCCTGAGGGGCCTCATATCATTGAGGAGGGTCCATGCAAGGTAAGAACATGCCAAAGGAAAATAGGAAGTAGTGGGAATGGGCAGGACAGTACACAGGACAAATGAAGTAGCCTGATCCCTACACTCTACCAACTCTGATTGCCGATCTCTACCCACTGGATGCAAAAAAGTAACACAACTGGAAGCTCTACCACCATTTCTAATGCCTTGGATTCTCCAAGTGAACAATGTGAAGTGATTTATCAGTGCTTAAGGTACATATTGTAAGAACCATCACTGTCTGCAACTGCCAAGCACTGACGTGGCAGTAATAGTCCAAATCAAAGCTCTTGGGAATGGGCAGGTTGCTGATGGGCTCAGATCACAAGCCTGTTTTTAGGGCTGTGAATCTTCCACGCTGTCTGATTGTTTATCATCTTCTGTCTTTTCTTTTGACTGTTTTCTTTGTTTCAACAGGTACCAGTATAGTCTGTATCTGAGGTCCACAAGGACTACCACAGCATACAAAACATTTCTGTCAGAGGCAGACCTACTTTGGAGCAAACATCTCTTGCTTGCTACAGGAAGTTGCATTTCGTTGTTTTATATTCTTCATGAATGAAGAAGAATACACCTTCAGCTGACTTGGGTTAAAAACTAATTGTTTAATGCCTATATTATTTATTTGTTCCCCTTCTTTCCTTGCATGACTTGGGTTTAGACTGCATTTAAGGGGGTTTTTTAATGTTCCCTTTACAGATTTGCCTTTTAATCTCAAATCTAATCCATTAAAGTAACAATAGTGTCAAATCCAACTGCGTGAATGGAAAGAGACATGACTGATGGAGCCCAAGATCCTATTTTCAAGCAATCAATTTGGCCTCACAGCTGAGATATTAGAGACAATCTTGCTTTGCATCAAAACTGCTCTCTTCAAAGGTGAGGCTCAGTAGTAGGTGGCAACTCAGAAGAACTTTATTCAGTTGAAAAAGGCAAATGCCCTCTTGGTCCATCACTTAGCATCTCCAAATAAATAATATTTGGAGGAATCAAGTTCTCTCTCTACAGTTTCAGAGAACTGGATCTGTTCCAGAATTGCCTGGGGGAGAGCAAAGCTGTGACTTACAGGACATTTGTCTCAGGGTGGGGAAGGACTGCAGAATAAAATGTTCCTTTTACAATAGGAGATTTAATCAAAGAAATGGAGAAGGGTCACAGAGCAAATTCTTGAAACCAAACTCATGAGTTATAAATAAATATTCCCTGGTGTGAATAGAGGTCTCTTCAGAAAAGCCCACTGAATCAAAGCTGAAAATATTACATTTTGTTGAATAAAATACAACAAAAAAATAATCATGAACAGGAGAGCTGCCAGGTTCAGTAGGACCAGTTCTCTGCTCCCCAGATTGATGGGCCCGTTTCACATGAGATGGACAAAGTCACAACACTCCTAGGAGAGAGAGTGTGAACAAGAAACACCTTAGTGGAAAAGTGGGGAGTCATCATTTGGCCTGACTACCCTTCAAGCTGTCTCAAGTATGGCCTCCCCTGTGCCAAGGTCTGGCCTTGACTTTCCAGCCCTCTGCTTATTCCAGGCTGTAATGTGATGCACTCAGGCTCTCTGGCCCCACAACTCAATTTCCTCTGTGGCACCTTCCCTGTGTCCCCTGCTGAGCTCTTTCCATGAAGAGCAGGCAGGACTTTGAGCACAGGAAGGGGAATCTTAACATCCTAACCCGAACATAAATGCTTGTTCCCAAGGTAGGTCCATAAGATGACTGAAGGCCAGGACAGCAAGTCAGAGACAAAGCTCTCCAAATACTTATGGCAAGATTGTCTCTGTTGAGGCTCAAGGGAGGTTTGTAACCTGACATACTGATGGATGCCAGACTCCTAGGATAAGGTTTAGGGACACATTGGGGTTTCAGCTGTGCTGCACTGGCTTCTCCCTGCTTTCTTTGCTGGCAGATACCAGAGCAGCACTGCCCTTTCCCTGGGGGAGGGAAAGCTGCAGCCCAGGCCTGAAGCTCTAATCTGTGAGTCCCTGCCTGCGGCAGGCACCACCACCAGGGCTGCTTCTGCACCAGTATAAGCACTGGGGAGGAAACAAAAAGGGAGCAGGGCAGACTCATTCACTTGCTAATAGGATACTGAAAGAAAGACATCAAATCTACGATTGCCATGCAAGAACACAGTCCAACTTGCTAAAAACAGAGGAAAAAGTAAGACCAGGCAAGGGACAAGAGGAGACAGATTTTTTCCAGAAGCACCCCAAAATCCACACTTCCTACTCGACAGGAGCCCTAGGAGATTGAACAGGCAGTGACACCAAACTGTTGAACACCAAACAAGTGCTTTTTTTCAGCTCTGGTTAGAAAAATCCTTTCTTGCAGAGCTGCTGTAGTTCATATGCTTAGAGCAACAGTGTACAAAAAGAAGGGTTGGGATTTTTTGGGAAAGAAGGTGGAAAAAAAAAAGAGCACAAACCCTGCACTGGGAAAGCCACACCGATGAGCTTGTTAACATTTGAAGAGACTGCTTGGCATAATTCCTTACACAGATCCCTGCCAAGAATTTGCAAGAGGAAAGTATATTTAGCAATCTAAGGCATGCCAAAGCCTTGTCAAGAGAAAAAAACTTTTTGAATATGTGGAATAGCAATTAGACATTTTCTAAGCAGCCATTTTCAAAATGCATTCAGGCATCTAATAAGGGCACCTGAGGCATATCCACAACTCTGCCACACTCCATGCCTCAAAAGACATCCGCTAAGATCAAATACTCAGAGGAAGGATATGTTACCGATGGCAACTTCTGCCCACTTCCAGAGCGCTGGGGCCAGTTTCAAGCAGGCAGTTCCCTGTCACCTTGAGCTGCTGGGAATACACAGTCTCATGCCACTGCAAATCATTCTGTAGCATCCTTTAAGGAATCATTTCTCTGAGAAAATCTGTGAGCCCTGCTGCTCAACTGGGTAGCAGAGAGATGTTGCCTGTCCACTTCTTTCACAGGAGCTGGATCAGCTCTGTAATGCAATGTTTCCCCAGGTGGAGCTACTGAAAATACAGGTGACAAGAAGCAGGTAGAAGCTTGGACAATACATAAAATCAGATGGTGACTTGCAGCCTGTTAAAGTGGTGGTCACATCATTCCCCGACTCTGGCTGCTTCTCTTGTTGTCTAAAATGTTCTTAGCTGCATGCAAAGCCAGCAATAAACTTCATCACTAAATCTCCTTTCTTTCTAGAGAGAGACCTAGCAAATTGTCCCTAGACAGAGTATATTGACACCGGAAAGGTGACTCATCTGCATCAGTCACTCTTGTTTCTGAAGTGCTATTGGAAATCTCCCTGGGATGCGCATGGAGGAAGAGGCATGAAGTAGCTCAGAAAGGCAGTGGGCAGCCTTTGGTTGTGTTCAAGGATGAGGGCAGATGACCACACAGTAATGGCAAGAAATTTGCTGTTCATAAAAGTTAGAAATCACACTGGGATATGCTCCTCAAAACATGGTGCCTATTGCTTATACCTGTCAGGCTGTATTACAGCCAAATCCCTAAGAAAGGATTTGAGCACCTGAGTTCACACAGCCTGAGTTCACACCAGCTTTAAGTCAGGACACAGGGAAGGGGCAACCAACACCTGTGGCTGATGTTTCTCATCCCTGTGAGCCCCAGGCCCCAACAGTCTTCAATATGTGGCATAATACAAACACCAGTGGTGCCCCATGATCCAACCAAACAGGCTGTCAGTGAGCAGGAGGGAGCAGGAATGGGGTAAAGCCAAAGCAATTATTTGCTTTTGGAAACAAGTAAATGCTTAACAGAAATCAGAATGAGGAGAGTTGAACTGTGCTTGTTCAGTTTTTTATTTCCAGGTTCCTTTGGGCTCCTGACATATCTTTGGGCACCTGAAATGCCACCCCAATTACAGCCACCATCCTTGATCCTGAATGAAAAATCCCGTGGGACTGACAAATTGCTCTGAGAAAGAGGTCCTCTTCCCACCTGCTCTTCAAAAGCAACCAAGATCAACACACCTGCACAGCCACATCTACAGAACATTCAGTCCGATTTAAAGTCACCATTTCCATCAAATTGTTCTCCAATTCCCAGAGCTGTAGCAATCCAGATGGGTCAGATGCTGCCATAAGCTCACACCTTCCAGGACAGGTGCCAGCATCTAAGACAACTCTTTCCAAGTTCCTGATTAAGGCTCAACAGCAAATATATGGAAAGCAGTAAGCAAAATTGCTTAGAATTCCTGTTTTCACCCTAGATTCCCAGAGGAAACAACAAATTTGGAGGATCAACTGGCCAAATCACGTAATTGTCAATAGAAAAATTTCTCCTACGATATATACAGCATTTAGGCAGAGACCTAATACAAATTCAGTTCTGTTAGAGGTGATAAATGACAGACAAAATCCTTATCTCCAAGCTCCCCCTTCCTATTTTTACCTCCTGATGTCTTTTGTCCCAGAATCCCGTTTCAGTCTACATTCAATACCGTGGCCTGTTTGGGAAGGGGGGTGGTTAGCATGAAGCGCTGAGCTGAGAAGCTACAGTGGGCATAGAGGTGAGCAGAGCCCCTCTCCCGAGTGGAAGGGAAGCCGAGAGGATGCAGCAGCCTCGCAGCACCGCGCAGCAGAGCGGCAGTGTCGCCCGCTGGCCGCTCGCAGCATTGCCGGTGCTCTGACCGCAGCATCCTTACTCCTCCGGGCCCCCTCCACCTTCCTCCCTGCTCTCACTTTGGGGAAACCGGTGGAATTGGCAGCCCTGAAGATTCCCCAACACAGAACGCCTTTGCTGAGGATCAGGCCAGAGCACCGTGGCACAACAAGCCCAGGAGGTCTGAGGGCACAACCCATCCATGCAGAGTATGGATGGATGCAGCCTACCCATCCAGAATGCAGGTAGAACCACACAACCCAGATCAAAAAGATCATCTCATATCCTTAATATCCTTACCTTCTCTTCCTATTTCCACCCTGCCCAGCTTCTGCCCTCTGCGAATATAAATCGAAAGGGTAATTAACAACTTCCTCAGCAGGAATAGAAGTCACCTTAGATAAGATACCTGTGCAATCACTCTGGGATATCAACATAGCAAAACGTATCCTCTGCACCTGTCAATGAATGGCTACTTCAGAGCAGTTGAGCTTTATCAGAAACCTGTACTTCAATTATGACCTCTGCGTCAATGAAGAAAGCACAGATGTGTGCAGAGTCACATCTCTGCACGTGAAAATGTGACCCAAGCACTCCGAATCAAGAATAAAAAGCAATGAGCAGAACAACACTGCCCTGCTCCTCCGGAGAGGAAATGGAAGGGCAGGCACTGAACTCTTCTTCTCTGGTGACCCGTGATAGGACCCAAAGGAATGGCCTGAAATTGTGTCAGGGGAGGTTTAGGCTGGATATAAGGAAAAGGTTTTTCACCCAGAGAGTGGTTAGACACTGCAGCTGGCTTCCCAGGGAAGGGGTTACAGTACAAGTCCTGTTAGGAGGTGACATGAGGATATGCAGATTGGTAGGAATGACATCAGATACCTGAATACATGAATTTAGTTTAGTAAGGGAAGTTTGAAGCACTGAATTAAAAGGAAAAAAAAGTTTAGGAAACACATTCAGAGACACTGTAGTCAAACTTCTGAGCCACAGACTTTTGGCTCAGAAGAAGTTCCTACTTAGGTCCAGTTTTGAATTGATCTTTTGAAGATGTTGGGCTCATTAATGAATTATTAATGCTGTAGCTCATCACCACCCAAATCTATTTAAAGCTTAAGCTGGAGCAAGAGCAAGTGACCCCTCTGCTACCTCCTTACTGTTCTTCCTCCAGTAGGTACCAGGGTTATTAACAAGACTTGTGTTTTCTGACCTGTATTATTAAGACTGCAGGAGATGTCCTGCAGTCACCAAAAAACCCAGACAAAACCAAACCTGAAACCAAACAGATAAATAGATCATGAAAGATGTTCCGGCATCTTGACAGCCCACATGGATAATTTGGAGGCAATTATTAATTAAAACATCAGCTTTTTGTCCAAGACTGGATGTCCCAAGAATTGGCTCAAAATGAAAATTTATTGTTGCAACTCAGTATGGATTAGGCAACTCAAACATACAGATATGGGAACCTGCTACCAGACCAAGGGAGAGTGAACCATAGAGAGCAAAGCATTCAGGTGGACTAACCACAAGATCTGCAGGTGACAGAACACACTACAGGCCGTAGTGTACAATTATCTGTGGTCGGCGCTGGAAGCACCGGTCAGCAGCTCAGGTTCATCCTCAGCAGAGGATGAGCTGCTCTTTTACCATTCCAGTCTCCACCAAGCCATTCATGATGCTCTTTTTCTCTCCACCTTGCAGCACATGGCCTATTCTCCCCAGCCCTCCTCAGAGGCAAATGGGAAGAGGCAGAATGATGTTTCATGTGTTCTCTCCTCCCTCCTTAGATCTGTCCATTCCTCCACTCATGGAGCTCTATGCTATTCCTCAAGGCACAGACATGAAGGACATACCAAGGTGAGCCAGGCTTCTTCAAGTTATTTAAGTTTTCCTCAGATTCATCTTAGAGCATTCAAGCAACGAAGTGTGCAATTAACTGGAAAGGAAAAGTGGGTTTTAATGGCTTCACTAGTAAAAAGAGCCACTTTACTGGACAGTGCTACTAATGTCTCCATAGTTATACCTATAAATACAGTAGTGTACTGAGTTTGCATGGCAAGGGTTTGGTAGCAGGGTGGCTACATTGGTGGCCTCTGTGAGAAGCTGCCAGAAGCTTGTCCTGTGTCCAACAGAGCCAACGTCAGCTGGCTCCAGCATAGACCCAGTGCTGGCCAAGGCCAAGCTCATAGGCAATGGTGGTAGTGCCTCTGGGATTTTGGATTTAAGAGGGGAAAAAAACCCCATGCAACAGCAACTGCAGAGAGGAGAGTATGTGAGAGGAACAGCTCTGCAAGTACTCAGGTCAGTGCAGAAGGAGAGGAAGTGGTCTGCGAGAGACTGAAATTTTAAAGGTTAATGAGCAGCGGGTGCTTTGCTGACAGTGTGCAAGGTAACAGCCCAGGTGCAGAGGGGGTGCATGCACACCATCACCAGAAGATAACCATGACAAATGAACTTCTGTTTAGCAAAACATTGTTTTTTGAGCAAGGGAGAAGGCTGGTAAGAAGCAGATCCCGTGGAGCTGGGATAATGCTTTTTATCAAGCTAATGTCCTTCCTTACACAGCTGGCTCAGGTGTAAAACTCCTTCCACCCACACACCACTGGCTCTCACCACCCCTCACCTCACCTTCCCCCCAGAAGGTATTGGGATATTCAAATTAACATGTAGGCCTGAAGGTGTTCATCCCTTCTGATGGGGCATAACTGGCCTGAGAGGCAGCTGTCATGTCTTAGAAGGTGTCATAAACCATCAACAACTAATTTCTGGGGCCTTCTACCAGAGACCGCACATCATCCACCGTGTTACATCAGACAGTGTAAACCCCACCCCCACCTCCAGGGGTGGTATCTGGGTGTTCCCACCTGAACCCAAACATATCTTAACCCATTGAACTTTATGTTGCACAGAGCCCCCCCAACCGCAACGGATCAAGACCACGACCCGTCACCTTGATCAAGATCTAAACTGCATCAAGCCCCATTACTGGATCAACAGCTGGTTGTATCTTTCCTCTCCACTATCTACTCTTATGTATTTTCATAAGTAGTATCTTTATACTTTTATATTGTTTCATTTCTATAGATAGTAACCAAACCAGCTAAATAGCCCCTTTCCATTGCAACCAAATTGTTCTAAAATAAACCATATATATACATACATATATATATATATTTATAAACACCATCCAGTGTTGTTCTATTCTAAGCCACCCCAAGGGATCTATTAACAAGATCTATTAACAAGAACCTTGGTTACCCCACCTTCAGGGATGGGTCCTGACAATGCCAGACCAGGTTCCCCAGCACCCCTGGCACAGACCATGGTGAAGCAGCTGTCCCCCTGCAGCCCATGGAGGTCCACAGTGGAGCAGAGATCCACCTGCAGCCTGTGGAGCACCCCATGCTGGAGCAGGGGTATGTCCAAAGGTGGCTGTGATACTGCAGGAAGCCCACACTGGAGCAGGCTCCTGGCAGGACCTGTGCCCCCGTGAAGAGGAGTCCATGCTGGAGCAGGTCTGCTTACAGCACTTGTGACCCCATGGCAGACCCACACTGGAGCAGCCTGTTCCTGAGGGATGCCACGCCCTGGAAGGGACCCACAATGGAGCCATCTGTTTCTGAAGGACTGCACCCTGCGGAAGGGACCCTATGCTGGAGCAGAGGAAGCGTGAGGAACTCTCTTCCTGAAAAAGATGGAGCAGCGTAGTCAGCGTGTGATGAACTGACTGCGGTTCCCATTCCTTGTCCAGGTGCTGCTGGTGGGGGGGGAGAGAGAGAAAAATCAAAAATTGAGCCTGGGAAGAAGGGAGAGTTGAGTGGAACCAACATTTGGTTTTATTTCTCATTATCATATGATATGACTGGTAATAAACTAATTTACCCAAGTCAGGTCTGTAATGGTAACTAGGTAACTAGATTTCTCCCTGCCCTTATCTCAACCCACAAATCTTTTCCTTGTATTTTCTCTTCCCTGTCCAGCTGAGGAGGGAAGTGATGGAGCAGCTCTGGTGGGCACCTGGCATCCAGCCAAGATCCACACGTAACACAACAGACAGAACTTCCTGCAGAAAAGATGAACATGACTGTACTCCATTATCACCTTTTTATTGGTAAAAGGACAGATCTTGACAATGGGAAAAAAAGATGTTTCACATGGAGAACAGGAAGTAGCTTCTACTGGTCTTTCAATTCCTTCAGTCTTCTGATGGCAGATTTGACTGTCACTGCAGAGGTGGTACTGGAGGAAGAAACAGAGTCATTTGCATGTGTCAGCAGAACAACTGTGCCAGTGCTATCTTTTTTTTTTAAGAAAGCACAACTCATTTTGAATAGTTATCGTCTGATTGCGCTGTCAACAGGAGTCTAATTCCACTTCTGTTTTCATGACAACAAAGCGTAGGCCTTGGCCTACAGAAGCACATGCAGCTTCACAGGCTACATCTTAACCCAAATTACCCAGTCACGCACCCACCACATGCACATGGTGTGGGCTCAGCTCCCTCACAACTGTTACATGTGGAGCAACAGTGTCTTCTATCAAGACTGTGGGGGACTGTGGGGGAAGGAGAGTAAAGAAAGGGAGTAAGCAAGAGCACCTGCACAATAAGGGCTGTCATGATTCAGTGCTTTTACAACAAAAGGAAAACATGGAAATAATTTTTTTGGAGTAAATCTGGTTTTGCCTATTGCAAAGAATAGCGATCAAATACAATTTGATCCACTGCAATCCAATTTTAACAAAGCAGGCAACACTTCCCATGTCACTAACTCAACACAGATCTACTTAATGGTTAGTAGATTAAAATTAAAAAAAGATAAAAAAATCAAAAGCTGTATTATGCCTCAGCTACACAAGAATAAATGCTGATAGGAGCTTCTTCATTTCCTTACTTGTAAGTCCAGGCACCACCAGCAACTGTCTTCATGCAGGATCCACAGTGCCAGATACCCACAGCCTTCCTCTTCATTTTGGTCTGCAATAAAAGGGGAGAAAAAAAAAAATCACTCTCCATCAGCTGAAAAAGCCAAACAACCAACTTCAGGCGAGGACTTCAGCATCACACCACAGCATTCCTATAAGCCTAGTTAAGACAGGCAAGGATCAGGGAATGTTTTTCCTCTGATTCTGCAGAACAGGGGAAGTCCACCTGAAACACTTTTTCATTCAGATATAAAGTGCATCTTTTCTAAGTGCATCATCAAAAATTCAGCTCTTTTTGAAGGAGAAAAATAGTTAGGAGATACCTTGGTCATAGTAACTGATGCTCTGACCTGGATTTGGTGACTAATGTGACACCACTGTTCCCAGTAATCCCTGGACAACCCAAGATTGTTGTAAACCAGATACCCTTCAAACAGCATCTAAAGAGTGAGTGGTGGGTCTTGAACTTCTCTCTCCTGGGCAAGTATCCCTCACCTTGCAAAGGTGTCAACAGGTTTGCCTAGACCTATGCCTGATCTAGGCAGCTCTGCAAAGGGCGTTATCAACATTCTCACTTCACCTGACAAAGATAGCAGGTTAAAAAAAAAACAACACAGAAAAACAATAACAAACCAACACAACCCCCCCAAAAACTCTGATGAAAATACTTTTAAATTCCCAGGCACTTACAGATACCTATTCTACAGATAACAATAAAAAAATATCTGGGCAAAGCACAAGCTGATGGGCCTCTTAAACTGTTGAAAACCAGATTTAACAGTGAATTTTGATTATGTACATGAGCAGGTAAGATTACTGCTTATCAGAAATTCTTCCCCCTCCACAGTTATATAGCACACAAAAGTATACAACTGCCATCAAGTTTTAAGTGGGAAAAAGCAAGCTCTCTTTGTCCTCCAGGTATGCTGTAAAGCTACTGAAGGAAAATAAAGGCTCAAATCATGTGTTAATTATCAAGATAACAAGTGTGACACTTTAATTCTGTCAGATCTATTTTATTAGAGATGTAATGGCAATGCTGCTCAATCTTTTGCATAATGAAACATAATTTATGTTTGTTTTCATTTAAGTATCACTAAACATGCATGTGAAATGTATATTATTGTCTTTTTCATGGATTCTGACAGTAGGCCAAAGCTCACTATACACTAATCACTGTCTCAAAACTAGTCACGTTATCCCTTTTATACAAAAATTCCTGAAGCATCAAATTGCCTTTCTAGCACCAGAAACAATGTGATTCTTAAAGATTTTTTCGAGGTAAGGAGATCTCTCACCTTGCCACAGAAGGAGCAGGTGTACTTGGCATGCTGGCTAATTTCAATCTTCTTCACCATTTTCCTAAGGGATGCACCGTAACGGGTCCCATATTTACCCACAATCCCGACCTTCTTGGTGCGCTTGGCCTGTTGGGAGGCAAACCACAGTAAGCTGCGACTTTACAGAGACTGCCATCTTCTCAGCTGCTTCCTTCTCCTGCCACAGCACTGACCTAAACTGGGGCTGCTGCCTCCCGCCCCCATTGTAAAAACTGACTGTTCACAGAATGGGTCAGGTTGGAAGGGACCACAGTGAATCATCTGGTCCAACCTCCCTGCTCAAGCAGGGTCATCCCAGAGCACGTGGCACAGGACTGTGTCCAGATCGTTCCTGTGTATCTCCAGTGAGGGAGACTCCATGCCCTGTACTGGGCAACCTGTTCCAGCGCTCAGTCACTCGCACGGAAGTTCTTCCACGTATTCAGGTGGAACTTCCTGCGCATCAGTTTCTGCCCGTTGTCTCCTGTCTATTGCTCGGCACCACCGACTGGAGCCTGGCTCCATCCTCTTGGCACCGCCCCTTTAGATATTCATACACATTAATGAGAATCCCTCCCAGCCGTCTCTCCTCGAGGCTGAACAGGCCTAACTCCCCTCAGCCTGTCCTCGTACGGGATATGTTCTAGTCCCCCAGTCACTCTCTCTGCCCTCCACTGGAGCAGCAGTCAGGAAATAATGCCAGGCTGCCGCAGCCTCAGCCTCCCTCACACCTTCTGCCGGCGCCCTTCGGGCGGCAGTGTAGCCGCCAGGCCCAAGCACAGCCCGGCTCTCTCAGGAGCGCTGTGCCGCCCGATTCGCCCCCGCGGCCCCTCACGGTGCAGCCGCTGCGAGCTCGGGGCCGGCTTGTCCCCGCCGCCTCCCCGGTCGCCCCTCCCCGCTCCCGGGCCGCCTCCCCGCGACCGCCCAAGCGCAGCGCGCCGCTGTGGCAGCCCAGCGTGGGGCCGGGACCCGCTGGGGGACACAGCGCAGAGCCGGGGCCGGCCCCGCGGGCTCAGCGCGGCCGCCCCGGGGCGGATGGCGGGGGATGGCGGCGGACGCGCCCCGGCCACACTCACCATCTTGCGCCGGCGCCGACAGGGAGAAGGAGCCGCGTGCGCAGGTCCGGGCGGAAGTGACGCGCAGGGCAGGGGCGGGTCCCGCTGTCCCTCTGGGAGACACCCCCTGCACCGGAGTTCCCCTGAACAAGAGTGGGGAGCGCTCCCTGGAACAGGTTTCCTGGAGAGGTTGTGGAGTCTTCCTCACTGGACCTACACAAGAACCGTCTGGATGCAGTCCTGTGCTCTGGGATGACCCTGCTTGAGCAGCGAGGTTGGACCAGATGATGCCCCGTGGTCCGTTCTGTGACAGTGTGGAACCCAGTGTGAGAGCCAAGCGGTATATGAGCCATGAGCCCCAGCACTGCCGGAGGGAGATGGAGTGCGGAGGCTCACAGTCCTGGGCTTCCACCCAGGGAGGTCCCACCAGGATAGGAGATGGGGCAGCTACATTCACTGACTTAGTTTTTAAAGAGAAAGTAGTAGATAGATGTCAGAATTAAAACAGGAACAGAAAACCTGACTGGAACTGCAGAAAGATGATGATGATTAATCAGTGAGGACAATTCTCATCTTGGAACATACTAGCCCTAAAACAAAAGGTTTCAAGATAACCTGACCTAATGGAACCAAGGCAACTTCCTAATTTCCTCGGGGTTATCTACTGTTGAGACAACCAGCCCTGAAAGCCTCTCTGTGTCGATGCAGAGGTGGCTCTCAGCACCCAGACAGTACCCCCAGCTGTTTGGGGAACTGGAGGCATCTCCACCACCAGCACCAAAATGTGGGGTCAGCAAAACATACCAATGCCAGTGAGCTGCAATGCTCATATGAGGATTAGCAACCCATTAACCTCCATTAAGAAATGTAATTAGTTAGCCCAAGAGCTTTTTAATGTAAGATCCAGCTACAGCTCATCCCCTCCTGCCAGGAAAGAGCCAGAGCTTCCCAGTCCACCTGGAGAAACCATCTCCAGGTGCTTCTTGCAGGTGCTTTTCCTCCGTTCCTGACAGCTCCATACCCACCCTGGCTGCCTTGATCCATGACAGCCCTCCTCTTCACTTGCAGTCTATTTAGTTAGTAAGGAATTAATGAATCAAGTGTACCCTGCCACTGTGTTAGTCTTTCCCTGGCTGGGGACTGTACTTTCAGAGATGCTCACAGACAGATGCTGCATCCCCTCTTGGCTCTTGCTTTGAGGGTTTGAACACTCATAGTTTTAATTTTCGTGCCGGGCTCCCCATTCCCTGATCATCCCTGTAAGCTCTTCTGGGAGCTGGTAGGCCAGAGACGTGTTCCAGATGAGGAACACAGCTTTAGGCAATGGTATTTATATCTCACTGTGTTGAGTCAAAATCTCATTTGATACATCCTTATATATTTGCCCTTTTCAGATCCTCATCATAATGATGACTCACAGGATACAGCTTTGATACCGACGTATTAGAAGGTTAAAAAAAAAGGGGGGGGGGGAAGAAAGTAAAAAGTTCCTTTGGCTGCTTAGGGATGATATGGTTAAAAAAATATAAAGTGTCAGCCAACACATCCAGGACAGAGAATCTACTGCTATTCTCCGGTCTGTATCTACAGAGTTAAAAGTTTTCTGTGAGAGTACAGTGCATGGTCATACCCTTCATCTACCAGTGTTACAGACAGCTCTAGCAACAACTAAACCCAGCCCCCTCGGATGCCAGCCATTCCCAGCACTGCCAGAGTAAACACAGTTTCCAAGTGACTGAGAAGATAATGGATGCAGACAGGACAGCTTGGCTTTACTTTGATAGTCCACTGCCTTGAACTCTTCAGCAAATGAAGATGGCCAGCCTGGGACATGTAGGAGATTTAGTTTGAACTGCTCCAACTTATTATTCAGGTATTTTTACCTGCTGTTCCTGGTTTGGCATCCTTGAAAATGCACCTTTCTCCAGCGTGGGTGGGAGCAGTGGTACAAGCAGAGGTACAAGCAGGCGTCCAGCCACAGCAAGATGCTCCAAGGTCCAGTAAGATTGGTCCTTCCCTTTCCTCTGCTGGGCTTTAGATAATGCCAAAAAGCTGTGTCATCTTCAGTGGGCAGGTGCAAGAGTCCCCAAGAGTGCTGCATGTTCCCAAGTCTGCCTGTGGGTCTGTCAGCCTGCACATTACCTTGTACAAGCAAGCCTTGGAGATCCTGTCTGAGCCTGCTGGCAGCTGCCCAGCCACCTCCTCACCATATTAATGATGGACTAATGGTGCAATTGGGATAAGGCTTGCACAGTCTCCCCAATTCCTTGAAGTAATCACTAAAAGCACTTTCCTGCAAGATTCTTCTCCCCTTTTTCATCTAGTAAGGATAAAGAGAATCTCAAGTGTACTTCAAAAAAACCTCTGTATCTCTGCAGTAAACCAGCTGAGATTTTATGGGTCCTAGCAGAGTACACCTAGCATTCCTCTAACAGGTTGGGATTTATCAACATATGGACAAGATAAATAGAGTTCATGAGAAGCAGAATTCTCCAAGGGTACTTACAGCGTATTTCAGAAAAATACTGTTTTGAAATAGTTGTAGCTTTACAAAGAGGAAAAGAACTACTCCTATAGGAGAAAACAATATGAGTATACAAATAATGTCTTCCATATTTTTTTTTTCAGTCAGCAGACAGCAGCATTTCTCACCCCTTACTCACAACAACCCACTTTGCAAGTAGAAAGATCACTTGTCTTACAGACAGATTGAATACTCTGTGTTCAAGATGACAGGCATTTAAAAATGGCAGAAAGTGTGTCTTTATTTCCTGGCCAGCTGTTGAAGCAAGAGCAACGATGTTTAGCTCTCAGTCTCAAACCCAGAGATAAAGCATTTCCTCCAGTAGCCCAGTCACACAACCCTCACTGCTGCTCTCACACCCCAAAGCACCTTCTGCAGTCATGAATGAAAAGCAATTCTCCACCCAGCACAACTGCATACGCAGCCTGTGGGGCATTTCCATGACGACAATTGCTGCAAATGGAATAATCAAACCCTTCAATGCAGGAAAAAATATCTACTATTACCAGGTTGATCTTGCAGCACAAACATTCTCTAGAGATTATGGCTGTAAAACATAGATAACTGATACATTTGTGAAATTATATCTTCTCCTGTACTCCCTGGTCACATTGGCTTAACATTAGCCCATTTCCAAGTATCTTCTAGGACTAAGAGCAGAAGCATGAAAGACATTAATCTGGGGATCACGCTACACCACCCTGGCAATAATACACACACAAAAAAAAATAAAAACTATGCAGAGATGCCTAAGAATACTAGTTGTGATAAACAAAGCCACTTGCTTTTACATCAAGCCCACATCAAAAGTGGCCTCTAGAGTTTTTGCAGAGGCATCACCTCTGTGAAGTGGAATCAGGCCATGCCCAAGGGACAGCAACTGTGTCACAAGCTCCTGAAAGGAACCAAAGACCAGGTTTGCTCAGGTGCCATTGAGGCTGGGAGGTCAGGCATCCCAGTTCACAGGGCTGAGAGCATGGTAGAGACTATCACAGATCAAAAAAAGGCATTTTAATCACTGCATCAAACAACAGTGCTGCTTTTGGCATTCTTAGTGTAACCTGCACAGAGCTGTAATGGGAGTAAATAACAGGTCCCAGGATACCAGTCTAAACATCTTATGGAAGTAACTCTTGATTCACCTATAAGCAAAGTATCATGGGAATCAACACATCAACCATTTGAAAGTTGATGTGTTTTAGAAAGCACAAAAAGGACATATCTTTCAGACATTGTAAGTACTTTTAAGAAAATGTTAATATTTCCACTGCATCACATACTTCTCAAGCTTAAGGCCCAAATGGGAGATGAAATGCTAGAACAGAAAAAGTATCAAAAGCTTGGGAACCACAATTTAAGAAAAACTTTTTATTTAAACAGTTTAGTCCAGAATCAGCGTCTTACAAAACAAGAGCAAAACTCTGCACATGTCCCCCTCTCCTCACTCACCTGTAGAAATTAGTCTTGAGTCTTAAAGAAAACACACACCCCCTCCCTGAGAAGCCAGACTTAATCCCTGGCAGTTAGCACAATCTTTATTCTCTACTGACACAAGAAGCACATATGGAGCAGCATTTAAGATTCAGCAGATGAGGTCAGAGATGAGAGTGCTCAGGCAGATGTGCCTATCAGGCAATGCACACTTCCTGGCACACAGTTACACTGCTTAGTTTCAAGGTACCGACTGCTCTTTTCCCTTGTCTTCCCCACGTCCACAAAACATCAAAATCTGTCTGGATATTTTTTCCTCATGGCCAAATGGAATATCAGAAAGCCAGTTTGTGAGTGACCCAAGTAGGAACTAAGTTTGCCGGTGAACCAACTCATATAAACACAGGCTAGAACTCTTGGAGCTGGAAGACTGATTGTTAAAAGCACTCTACAGCTGCTGAGGAGTTGGTTTTCACAATAGTTCTGCCTTGTGGACAGACAACTGTTACCTGCTTTTTAAACCAAACAACTGTGGAAGCCAACATGCTGAAACACAGCAGCATGCTACTTGCCCATGGCCATTCAGTCATCAGCAAACCCAAACTGCAAAACCTGCAGGCTGCCAGGTGTGCACTGCACATCTGTCAGACTGCCTTCTCATTGTTTGAGATGAAACATGCTAGAGATACAGAAAACTTAAAAGTCTTTTATTTTTGAAAACCGAAAAATAAAACTTGATTGGTTTTGTTTTTTTTTTTTAATTAAAAAAGATCTTTTAGTTGCCATCTCTTTTGCTGTCACCATTACACTTTAAAAAACTCCTCAATACGCTGCTTTTTTCTGGGACTCACTGAATATGTTTTTGCTTCTTTATCTTGCAAGACACTGTCAGAGTCAAACTCACAGCCAGCATCAGCTGCCTCCAAAAGCAAAGCATCATCAGCATCATCTCTGCTCTCAGAGAAGGTCCTCTGGAAAAGGTCATAGATGGTCTGCTGCTTTGGATCAGGCTGAGAAAACAGAATAGACAGAGTCTGCATGGACATTGTCATATAAAACCTAGTGAGCAAGAATCACAGGATGCTCCCCCCGAGACAGTGCATTTTTGTGTACAGATCATACTATGTATGATACACACACACATATATCTCATACATATATATACACTCAAAGACATACAAATGATATGGAGGCTAACACGTCTCCTTGCAAGCAGAAGGTTTGGAACATCTCTGTGGAGGGTCTAAGTCAAGACATGGATCTTGGGCAGTGCTGGAGAATCTGGTCCATGGCATTAAAGGCAGAACAGGTGTAAGGTCAGCCTGCCAATCTAGATTACACAAGCCAAAACCTGTTCAGCCTCTCCCAGGGACCACCAATATTCTTTCAGGTCAATTACCTTAGGACAGTAATTAGTGGACTCAGCTGTTTCAGAGAAATTGGTTTCTGAAAGACCAGCTTCGCCCAGCACTTTGATCTTCTCTTGAATCATTGGCCTAGGAGAGATAAATGGATTATTATTGAAAGGAAAAAAGCATCATCAAGGACACTGTCATTTACTATGTGTAGATGAAAAAACGATATTACCAGGTATAAAGATGTTTTTTCTACCAATGCCTGTTGGTTCCTTAACCTGTCCTGCTCCTGTTTGTGATGACTATGCTGTCTTGGGGTATCAGTCAATCCAGTTTAAACAAGTATCAATCAATTATCTAAGTAACAAAAAGAGGATTTAGGGCTATAAATATTTGGAGAACACACATATCCAACAGGGAAACTAGCTAAGGCAACACCAATGGTATGAAGCCAGAACAAGAAGATGCAGCTAAAGGGACTCTCAATAGCCTGTGTGTTCAGTCTCCAAGGCAAGCAGCGGTAATCCCCAACAACAGACACGTCAGCATTTCAAGGATAACTCCCAATGTACAGCAGGAGGAAGAATCTATCACTGGCCCAAGAGGCAGAGAGGTCCCAGCTGCACCTGCAGACTGGACACTTTGAAAGGCACAAAGGCCATGGCACAATTAATGCATTAACCAAATAGCCTTGTCGTCTTGATCTTTTTCTCATCTTTAAAAAGAATGCCACTGTCCTTTCAAGAGCCATATTTCCTTCCCATTAAGCACTAATGACTGCACAGACAGCATTTCACAAATAAAGGCAGAATTACTGTCATTAACTTTCCATGAAATTTAGGCAATGCATCAGTTTCCAGATCCCTGCATTGTAGGGTTATAATTATTTGCCATCATGATATTCTGGGAACTGCACAAGTTCACTGAGTTCATTTGTTCCTTTAAACAAGGTAATAAAGATGTAATTTTGGACTTTAAATGAACCAGCTGGCGGATAATTTCTTTTCATCGTTTGCAGGTCAGTTCCCTTGCAGCACTGAAGATTCCTCAGATCCTCCCCACCCCCAGATGTCAGCTTCCCCAGCCCTAAGGACTTGTGTCCACTGATGACCCTCACAGCAGCCAAAGAGACTCATACCACAGCTATCCAGAGGTGGGTCAGTGGCACTTTTTTAATCCATTTGAAGGACTCACTGAAGAGCAAGAAGACAGCAACAGTACAGTCCTCCTTCACAGCTCCCTGTCCAAGCACTCAGAAGCCAGGTTGCTCCTCAGACAGAATTTACAATACACTGAACCATCTCCACTGTCTGCTGACTTTGCTTGAAAATACTCAGCATTTTACAGTACCCTAGCATAGGAATGTTATCTAAGACAACTTCTTCTCCTTATACAGAGGCTGTAATGGTTTTAGATGCATCAGTTCCTCCAGGTTTTCTCTTAAGGGCCTTTTCTTTGTCAGGTTACTTTTATTCCTTCTGCTTGTCAGCAACTTAGTCATGTCCACTGCAACCAGGCCATGTCTCCAGCTCACAGCAGACCCGACTGGCACTTTTTGCTCCTCCCCTCACAGGCTGTGCAAATCAGCACTAACATTAAGCACCTCAGATCACATATGTGACAAACAGTGGAGAGCAAGTGGCAGGAGAACCAGAGCATCTTTCTCTCTTCTTACCATAAGTAGTCATCTGCTGTGCCTCTAGCCACCAGGTAGTGAACATTAACAGAGCTGGTCTGTCCAATTCGATGTGCCCGATCTTCTGCTTGGATCAAAATCTTAACGTAAAAACATGACAAATACAAAGTGAGAACTGCAGCATCTAAGAAGTAGTGTAAGCACCAGGGGATGGGAAGATCTCATTTCTTGTGCTTAGCAACTGTTTCTTATCTGGATCCTGTTAACACCTGTATCCTCAAACACAGACTAAGCCAAGAAGTAGTCTGGTACACCAGGTTCCCAGCATCTTTCAAAAGTAGAGGGTCAGCATTGATGATGGACCCTTTCAGGTCTTGGTTTGGCAAGCTGTTAAGAGCTCTGTCAAATTAAGAAATAGGAGCATGTTTCCCTTTCATGCTATCTTCTCCAAGCCAGCAAGCTGTGTAACCAGCTTCACTGGTTCAAGCCCAGGCACCTGAGGTTGCAGAGATAGGAGACATCAGAGAAAGCAAGAGAAAAACCCCAGAGAAAGTCCCCTGCCCATTATATCTCCTAATCAGCAGCATTTCTGCTCTCCAGGGAGCATCCAACCCCTGTCCCCTCCAGGACGCTTACCCCCGGGTTCCAGAAGAGCTCTGCAAACACCACCAGGTCTGCAGCAGACAACGTAAGGCCCATGTTTGCAGCAGTGAGGGAAAGGACAGCCACAACCTGCTTCTCTGAGAACTGGAACTTTTGGCACAGAGACTGCCGGTCAACTGAAGATGTGGAGCCGTCGATGCGAATGTACTCAACATGCTGTGAAAAGGCACAAGGTACTGTTTAGAGACCTTCTGTCCCCTTTCCTGTATACTCCTTCCATGTCTTAGTGGATACCATTTCCCTTCCCCATGGCAGAATCAGACAAGTAAAAAGGCAACAGTTATATTTTTAAGACCTTTCCTAATCCTTCAGGCAGAAGCACTGTAGCTCAGTATACAACACACCTAACATACCTCCCCCTCTGTCCAGTGTGTGACTTGCTCCCATGCCCATTCTTCTCCCAGTCCAGCACAACAGGAAGGACAGCGACAAGCTCGGGTACAGTGGAAAGGCAACTAGCTTAATACAAAACTAACCACTGTCTCTGTGCTGAAGTTACAGGTGGTACAACCTCCCCAGCCTCCCTAAGTATTCCCCCATTTGCAGTGGGAGGAGATGTGAAGACATCTCAGTTGCTCTGTGGCAGGCTCAGGACAGGCATAGCAAACCTGTGTGATGCAGGGCTGTAACTCTTCAGTGTCCAGTGCTGTCATAGAGCAAAGTCACCACTGCCACTGTGGTTTACAGGTTGGAATATTATCTTAAACCATTCTTCACACTGGCCCAGTAGGACCCACAACTCTTTAGGAGCATCCATGGAAGTCTCAAATGAAAAATTAGCCAAACAACTTTGAAGTCAAGAGAGACAATTTGCAGGTCTGCTGAGTCTCCCTACAGTGTTCCAGTTCAAAAACATAAGAGCACCACAGAGGTAAAGGCAGGCAGCCATAGTGGGCTTGGGTTGTTGCATTCTGCCTCTGAGGAAAGCCTGGAGGACAAAGCAGAGAATGCCACACAGGGTAATAGTCCTCCAGGAATTCACAAGGTCCAGGGAAGATGATGGAGATTAAAGAACATTAATACAAAGTGCATTCTGTGAGGCATTCACCCTGACAGCTCAGCTCCCTTGGTGAAGGGCACATTCAGAAGCACAGCAAGTAGAAATTATCTCTGCCACTAACTTTCATAAACTATCTGACCGGCCATAACTCCAGGGAGCTCTTAAACTGCTCTGAGGCTGGAACAGTGACAAAGTTAAGGCAACTCAGTCAGTCACTTACTTTCTTCTCCAGCTCTGCAACAACTGCATCCAGCATTATCTTGTGATGAGCAAACACCAGGAATTTATTATTCCCACTTTCCAGTAACTCCAGGATGTATTCTCTACATGAAAGAGGAAGAATATGAAAACTCTATAAAATTATGTGCTGAGACAATACAGACTTGGCTCACAACAAATTTTGAAGATACTGCTCATCTACACACAGGCACGAGGAAACTGGCTAGCATGAAGAAAGCTGCAGTAAAGTGCAAGTAGCAAGTCAAATCTCCTATAGATTAAAAATTACATTGAAGGAAAAATCACTCATTTCTTGATCACCACACCTGAACAGCTGCCTACATTTATACTTGGGGATTAATGAAAATTAGTTTATTATATCCTACTTGAAACACGACATCCCAGACCAATCAACTGAAGGTCATCTACACTTAATGACAATCTCAGCCATCCGTATTCCTAACTTTTAAACAATCACAGTAAAATATGCTGTATGCAATTGTACTTTCTGTGTTTAGTTAGGATTGTTTTTATTTTAGAAGAAAAGATCTCTAAACACATAGATCAGAATATCCTAAAAGTACCCTTCTCGCAAGGGTTCACATTGACAATTTACTCCAGTTTAACAATCTAAATACATCAGCTATTTCTAGGAGTTATCCATATGCATACAGGCTAATGGCCAATGAAAGGCAACAAGTCTCCTTTTAAATGCAGTTAAGAGGTGTTAATTAAATGAAAACATCTGGCTTTTCTCATGGACTAATAGCAAAGCTACAGAACCCATGTAGTAACCTGTGTTACAATCAGGTCAGCTGGAGCCTATAGAGATGACACAAATGTCATCTTTTCTTTGGAATAGCAAAATTGTTACAAAGATCAGGAATACCAAGTTCTTTGCTAAATACAACATAACTTAGGTCAGCAGCAACTGTCAGAAAACACCAGGCAGGATTTCCAGTGCTGTATTAAGATTTATTAGTTCTTTGCAGACAACCCCCAGGGTTCATGATGTTCAGATCCCAGTTAATGAGAGTATCATTTAACAAAGAAATCTGGGAGGGAAGTGGGACTGCTGGATTTTAAAACAAACAGCAAAGCAAACATTCAGTGTAGTAAGCAGGTGCCAACCAACACATCACAATTATTTTATACCCCATTCCCATATTCCATTTAACAAATGGCAAGTCATTTCAATGGAAGCAATGGAAGACCTGTCAACAAGGGTAAAATATGGGAAGTGCTGATGATCATAGGACAGTACCGTTTCCTAGATGGTACCGCACCTTAGCAGCTTATGTAAGTGATATTTTAAATGCTCCTAAACCCTAGAAAAAAATGGACAAGTTCCTACCAGAGAGTCAAGTAAACAACACTTCATGGTTTTATATTCAGTTCATATTTGCAACTGAAATAAAAACAAGAAAGTCTTCCAACTGCTCACTAACATAAAAGGAAGAAACTCTTCTACAGAAATGAGCACTGGGACACTGAAGTGCAGTTCTGTGCCAAACAGGCAAATTTTGCAACAAGGTCTGAGACTGTGAAATCACACAGTGCACATCAGCTGGTCCTTACATTTAGAGAGCTGTGGAAAGTAAACTGTTTTCGTGTTATTATCATACTACTTATTAGAAAGTTACGCTAAATGATCTAAAGCAACTCCTTTGCAGCCCCAGCAGAAAGGCTAAGGGTGAATGGGCATAGGAAGTCACAGAAGGAAATTACTCCTAGGGAAGAGAGTTAAAAGCACACCTATGATACAAAACTTGCTACTGAGGTCCCATGTGAGCCCCGTGGAACAGCCAAGAATTTCCGTAGGGGCTGTGAGATTCCTCGAGCACATTCCAACTAAAGTTCAGTCTATCTCAGAAGCTTTTTGATTCAGGGTTCCTGCTGCAGCAGGACTGCAGCATTTCTTTCCTCAAATTCTGTTGGTGCTTGTAAGTTTCATTGCTCCCTCCCTCCTTAAACTGAAATAGGGTCCGAATATCAGGGAACTTGGTCCAAGTCCCAAACACCAAGTAATTTTAGATGGTTCAAATGACAGTTTAGATCCATATCTGGAATGAAATCAGAAGACTTATTCAGCCTAGGAACTCTGAGAGGAGAAAACGTTTAGTGCATTGTAATTAACATCAATTTTTTCTAGGCTGACTTTAGGCTATGCTTCATGTCCCTGCACTGTTATCTCTAAGGCACTGTTTCCTGTTCTCAGCAGACAAACACATTTCACGAGGCAGGAATGGAGCAGTGACACACAGCTTACATGACTGAGCGGATTTTAGCTTCTGCCGTTCTGCTGAAGAAGACAAGAAGAGCTTCCTTCTCCTGTTGTTTCTGTAAAGAGAAAGACAAACGAATTTGAGTCTCAAAAATGCCTTTTCTCTTTCTTGCTCACAGATCTGGGATATCTGCTGCTGCCAATAAACACTTTGCTAGGAAAAAAACCAACATAAAATGCACAACAATAGAAGCCTGGAGGGGGAAGTCTCCTACTCACCTCTGGGTATGGCAGTACTCACACATTCCTGACACCTCCCTTTCTACCTCCTACTCAACTCCTACAAGTTGGATGACAAGTATATCACAAATGCAGCTTTAGTTGAGAAACAGCATGGAAAAACTCCCAAGTTCTTACAGAACTGCATTAGCAACCTAGGAGCCTAGAACATGCATTTACCATCCACACAAGGAAAACAAACAAGAGAAGTAAAAGCACACTTCACATTTTTGGCTACTGCTCTGTTCACAACACATCTTAAACAAGGCTGTGTTTTGATAGGCTGAATGAGATTACAGGGCTAGACAGAAGAGTAAGTACAGAGGCAAGAGGTCTGAAAGGCAATTAGAAATTATTAACACGAGAAAAAAAAAGAGAGGAAATGGTATTTCACACAAAGGGACAAAGCAGACCACTTACATCAAAAGCAAAACAAGATGAGCAGTTTTGATTGTGCTGTATGTTCACTTGAAACTGTGCCTTCACATAAGGTGTGGCTCTGACCTTCTTTGGAACTCTGGTACTGTTTTTAGCTGATGTTTTTGAATAAAGGTACCTGAAATAGCAATGGCTCATCACAAAAATAGTTTCTGACTTACACTTTTATATCCTTTGGCCATCCTCTTTGCTTCAGCTTCCAAGACAGCTTTGGTCTTTGCATTAATGCCTTCAGGAGCCACCACAACCATTTTGCGTTGCTTTGCTGGAAGCTGGGAAAGCACATCTGATTTCAGACGTCGGATCATGATGGACTCTTCCAGCAAAATTTTCAGTTCAGTTAAGTTGGATGATCCAGAGTAGTCCCAACCCCACGGCATCTGGGAAAGATCAAAGCAGTTATCAATGTCAAACTTACAAGAGACTGGTCTGCAGGCAATCCAAAAGCAGAATAAATGTCCCAAGAAACTGGACAAGGTAAGAACTTAAGGGTCTGGAGGAAGAGACATTTGATAAAAATGGCGGTAAGATAGAAACATACAAACTAATCCACCCAAGGTGAAAAGGTTACTTACAAATTCCCCTATCTACAAGTGCTCAGGGAGGTGCAGGGAAGTGGACTATGCAGAAAGGTGGCAGGGATCCCTACTGCAGCACTATGCCCCAGTATTCATTCTCACACAGCAAGGTGCTGCTCTCCACTTGCAGCTTTGAGCAGGCCAAGAGAACTCAATGCAGTTTTGTGTATGCACATTTACCTCAGCTTTAAGCAGAGAGACACACAAAAATCTTCTCTAACAGCAGGAGGACAAACATCCTTAACCAAGATGCCTTCACAGAGTTGTTACACTTGTCTGTGCCAGGTCAAAATTGCCTGTATTCCACTATGACATGACTCTTGATCCACTTCCTGACATACTCTGTTTCTGCCATTACATGTTTGCTTCAAACTCAAGCAAACCATAAATAAACTGTGGCCCAAAATACATCACTCCAAACACTGTCTCTTCAAAGTATCATCATTTCAAAGCTCCTCTGAACAAGCCCTTCATTTACTCCTCGAAACGCTCCCCTCTGAACCCTATTCTCTAAGATCCTCTCTGCAGGCAATACACATCTGTTCAATTAATCTCAGCTCATCACTTCTCCTACTTGTAATTCCACAGCCTATCATTTGTTCTCTGAGAAAGAACAACTAAACTGACACACAGTGGCATCAAAATTGGTACATTCCCCAAAAGAAGCATCTGTAAACAACTTTCTTTTGGAGAAAGACCCATAAGGTTTTAATGCTGAAGCAAAGGCAAAAGAAAAACCTTTCTGCTGAAATTTCACAAATAAGGGCAGGAAATACAGCTACAGTAATACTAAAAACCAAGGTGGGGAGGGAGGTGAAATCTTCCTCACAGCTCTAATTCCAAGTCATATTGGCACCATCCAAAAATACAACCTCTGGTCTTGGAATAACAATCAAAAGTAAACCACTGCATATGGATGCAAATTTGCTCCTGAAATGCATGCAATGGAGGTGTGGGGAGCCTCAGCATCAACCCCTTTGATCTACTGCTCTACTCTTATTGTGCCACATTATTTGCTAAAATAGATTTAACCTTAAAGATCTATATCTCTTTTAGTTGTCTTCCCCAAGAAAAACCTGCTGCAACACAGAAATGGAAGTAAAATAGAAAAAAGCTCTAAAGTATTCACTGCACCCTCCATCCTCTCACAGAATGCATGAGACAAAAAACAAATCATACTAACTGTGGGGTTAGTCACATTTCTGACTATTAAGAGGTGGTGCTTTGATGAAACAGGGATGAGAACATGCTGTGGGACAGGAAGAAGAGCAATCAAACAGCTTATAGGCAAGTAAGACCTCTTTGATATCTGGAAGTGAACATTCCTACTTCAGGTTGAGATAAAACAGGACAATCTGCAGTTCTATTGCCATGTTGTACTGATGTGAACCATTAACTGACTTCAGATTCTGGAACTTATGGCCACCATTAAAACTCATTTGACTTAATCTATTCCTACATAATTATGGTACCATCTGATTAGTTACAGTTGGTTCATTAAAGCAAGAAACAATTCAAACCCCAGACACAAAGCCATTTTAAATCTTGTAGAATTAAAACTTTGGCTCTGACAACAGCACACTGGTGTACAGCTAGAGGTAATAAGCCCACCTGGATCTCAGCCAACCCCTCAAAAAGCCAACATGGGTATCACTGCTCTGCTTCCCTGAAACCAGAAGTGGAAGATACATCCCTCAGGTCTGTGAAGAGCAAGCTCAAGTCTAGCTGGGCTTATTAGCTTTAGGCACTCAGCAGGAAAGCTGACATTGCTAAGCCACAGTCTTTGTGCTCCCTTTCTGCATTACTTCAGGCTCCATGGGCCCAGCAGAGCAGCTGTACAGAACCAAGGAGGAACCACTGGGCTGTGCCCAGCCTTCTAAGCCCACTGCTCACACTACTCAGTGCACTGAGTGCATTGTAGAGCTAACTCGGATTAGGCTACTCAGCAAGACCTACTGTGGGGTCTGGACTCTCCTCAGGCTGCCTCATTCTACTTATGGAGCTCATGTTTGTCCACTTTCCACTTCCATAACAAGCAAGTAATAAATATGCTTTATGTCCATGTAGACCAATTCATTTCAGAAGAGCAACATCATCATCAGAGAAAGAACAAGAAACACAGAGAGCCAATATACCATCTACTGAGATATTAAAAAGCTCATACAGGCAGAGTCCCTACAGTACATTCAGATTATATATTTCTTTCATGGTGCTGGAACAAATTGCAAACAAGGAAACATGCTAGCTCTGTGCTGCACCTAGTGATAAAAAGATAATTATTTTTGGAATTATTAGAATTAAGTTTAGTATACCCTATTGTGGAAAAGAGAAAAAAAGAGGGACATTTATTTTGCCAAAATACACATCTGGCTTTGATCCATAACATTCCAGAACACATGCTTCCAACTGTGATTTTCTTACCAAACTGTTACAGCATCTTACATGAGTCAGTAAACTTATTACAGTGTTAGCAGAAGCTGCCAAACTCTTATAAATTCAGAGCATGTGCTCAGATAGAAATTATTTAATATTTGCCAACATCACCCAGTTCGAAAAATGAATTCACAGCATGTATTTTGGGAAACAGACTTGAGATAGTTTGTAAATAACAGGTAACATTTCACTTGTATTTTTAAGAATACAGATGCTGGGAGGTTGAATTACAAAATTATCAACTTTAATATCTTTTCTTATAAAATCTGCCAGATATTTGTAATTTTCTGTCATAAAACCTACTATCTGGAAACAGAAACTAGTCAGGCTTTAGTTTTAGGTTGAATGGTTCGGGTTCGCCAATTTTTCTTTAATTTTATAATGCAATCAGATTTATTATTAATACCAAAACATTTTTACATAGCACCTTTCATCCTGACAGATCTTCAAAAGCCTTGCAAAACCTCTCTAGTTCTGTGCAATTCCATCTCCACTCATAAAGCTGCTATTTTCAGGACAGAAAGAAGGACATATTTAAGTAATGACAGCAGAAATACCAGAACAGTTCTACAGAGAAGATGTAACTCCTAACACAGTTTCAGGTTAGAGCTGTAAAAAGGAACATGAGGGACAGTCTACAGTCATGAAAGAACAACTACAATCATCAAAACACCTTTTAAATTTATTCATTGCTGAGTGGATCTATGGCAATCCAATATTCAGCAGTCCCATTTTTTTCCTCTAATACTATCCACATCTCTTCATTTCCACAAGCCCCACTTCTCCAAATAACCAAATTCTTTCAAGGTTCACTCTATCACTGACATTAACTGCAGCAAAATATCCCAGATAAACATGGAGAAGACCAGCAACGTTCAACTGTTTAGTAGAGACAGGTCAAACAGAGAAAAAAAATTGTACTAGAAACCCTGCTAAGGTTTTGAAGGGAAGCTGATACAGACTGTGACCTCCATGCTGAGTTTCACTGCAGGTTGAAAACTCATTTACACAGAGTACACTGTTACAACCTGGATCATGTAAAACTATTTTATTTCTTATATCCAATATCCTACCTGAGGTCTGTGTGCCTCACAACTGAAGCAACATGCAGAACTTTACCCTTAAAGGGTTTATGAAACTCCAAACCTATTCAGACTCACATGCTGCAAATCAACTTTCCTTTTTACTGCAGAAAACCAACAAGATTGAACTGTATCTCTTCATTTTTCTCTAGGAAGCATTCTGAACACTACTCAGAAAGGAATCTTTCAATAAAGACAATGAAGCTCAGCAGAAGATGTGACTCTCTCCTTCCATATGATTACCTACTATGGATGGAGTCTAGGACTCCAGCTCTGTATCCATGATTCTGCATGCTAATGGCCTTAATCTAATCAATGGCATCAGCACACGAGTACCAATGCCAATTAATTGCTCCTCTGGGTTGCTCGTTTGAACATACACAGAACAACACTACACTGGCTCTGAAATCAAAAGTGGGCATTCAGACCTAAGAATATATAAGACTGCAATAAGAATCTTCTTGAGGGAAACCTGGTATATGTTGGCTACACTAAACAGAAAAGAAAACAAACCGAAAAGCCCTACAAATAGCTGTAACTATTTTCATGGCATACAGTGATGATGTTCAGTTCTTCAGTAAATATTTTTGAACATGAAATGGTCATTTAGTGTTTCCAACCACTCTGCTAAAAATAGTTTCCCATTCTTACAGACAATGAGGCACAAGAAGTTAAATGGATTACTCAAGAACAAAGCAGAGTGTGCAAGTTTGTGCTACAGGTGCGTCCTCACACTGCCAAGCCATTCTGTGCCACGTGCAAACTACTACATGCTTGTCCTGGAGGACCTGGAGGGCAAGACAGATTAGAGGGCTCTTGTTCCAAATCAGAAGTCAGGGGAACTTTGGTTTCCCCTTTTGTGTCTATGCAACCAGCACAGAAGATCCCTGAGCCTCCCTGTACAACAAGCAGCAGCAAAAGCTGTTCTTTTAGCAGTGTGTGTTCCGATATACACAGCAGCCCTAGAGATGGCAAATCCAAGCACAGCTGAGTTGCCCATACATTGGGAGCAAGGCAGACACCTGCCATCATGGCTCCAAATGCTGGCTTCCTGCAAAACCAAGATCTTGCAGTGGTTGGACTCAATGACTCTATGGAAACTACTGCTGAGCAACTGGCAGAGGAGTTATTTTCAATATATGCTGGGGATCACATCCATTTCCTGAATTAGAAGAGCAGAATACAAAGATGGACTATAAGTCCTCATTTTTTACTTACCTGGAAGTATAAAATCCAAAATCCCAAGCAACACAGGCCTTTATCAAAGTGACTAAAGCAGACTAGAAACTGGATTTTTGGTTTTGTGATTTTTAATCAATTAGCCGAAACCTGCAGCTGCTTAAAGCCCCCATATTACTCTGCCCATTTAAAACACTCTGGGGGGAAGATTTTATCAGAATAGGCTCCTTTCACCAGTTATGGCCATATTTGTTTCTTTTTTCCAAGCTTTTATTTCTATGGTTTCCATGGCAGATTTTGACAAGAAACATTACCACCTCCATGTCTCAGGCCCACCACTGCAGGACCTAGATCTTCTCAGCTTAAGAGCTTTCAAAATGTTACTCTGCAGATGTAACATCAGACAGAAAGAAGAAGGAAGAAAAGAAAAAGCCCCCACATTTTGAATAAAATACAGTGCTGTTTGCAGAGTCCCAGTCTGCCACTTTCCCCACTGAAGTACCTTTCTGGCATCACAGTAGCGTAGCCCAAAGGAGTGGAATTGTGGGAAAAAAGATGGCTGGACAGCCGCGATCTGCGTGTAGAGCTCCACAGGCCGTGACATGGCAGGGGTTCCTGAAAGCAGGATCACTCTCTTGGCAGCCTGGGAAAGCAAAACAGCATCATTATCATACAGCTTACAATATAAGAAAAACCTAAGTAATCATCCCAGTCCCAAAAAACCCACAGGCCTCTGTTCAAGTACCCTAAATGGAAGAGTATTTCACCTTCCACAGATACTTTCAGCCATCACTACCTGCAGACACTCAAGGACAGTACTTAAAACTTCTAGGGAGCAGGACAAACCATACAGTTTCTTATTAAACATCCACGTGCTGTTAGGGAATGGGGCATCCATCTTTATTACAGTACTTTCAACTGGCATTTACCCCCTAAACAAATTAATATCTTAAGCCTGGCTGAACATTTCATTTGGTATCAGATATCACAGGAACATGACACACCCTCTCAGGTACATCCCCACCTCCAAAATAAATTCTCTCATAATAAAGTTGCCACAACAAGCCATAAGCAGACTGTCTTTCTAACAAAAGCAGAAGAGATACAAAGAGATAGGATTCTTTTTCTTACTTCTTTTTTAATTTTTTAAAATTCTACTACAAGGAAGAAAAGATGAAGCTGTCTGAAGCAGGACCAGAAAAAGATCTGACAGCCATGGTGAGTCCAGGCACAGTTGGCTGGATGCTAGAACATGACTCAATAAACACAAATCATGCAAGAAGATCGTGAAACATGCTGTAGGGGAGACAGGAAGAGGGTGGGAAACCTGTACATAAACTAGGTGCTCCTAAAAAGTGAAGGAAATAATTACAGTATAGACATGAAAGTCTCCAAGATGCACTTCTACTTTCATACTTTCACTATTACCTAATTCAATTATTAGGTGAGAGCTTTGAATTTCTACTGCTATAAATTCACATATAATACTTAAATTACACATGCCTTGCAATTTCCTGCATGGTTTAATGCAGGTTCATTAAAATAACAAAGGAATTCTTGAGTGACATCTGTACCAACAGCTCATTCACATTTAAATGAAAAGGAAAATGAAATTCTTTTATCACTTCACTGAGATCAACAAGTCACCCAGCTCTATTCAGCTGTTTTATGCACTCGCCAACCAAATCTGGTGGAAAAAGAGTTCACAGATCAGCTACCGGAAATTAATTTCAGAACTCTATCAACTATTTATATATAGGTTGTGATCAGTGTGGGACTTGCCTTCTCCAGTCATCCCTATTAAAGAGATCAGAAAGAAATGTGACCACCACCAGGATCAGACAATTCCCATGAACATTAAAAAAAGCAGTATGTTTATTGAACTGAGTAAGAGAAGTCAAACCTTTGGACATGTCAGAAGGTGAGAGTTAGTTTGCCCAAGACAGAGGTGCCTATGCTACTCAATGGAGGAAGGAGTCACAGAGACTAGAGATATCAGATGCCATGAGGAAACAAAGTGATCAGGCAGAAATTAGGTCAGCTTTTAAAATTAAGGTAACACTGGAGAACAACTGAGCAGAACCTAGACAATATCTGATGCCTTGCAGAAGCCTTTGAAGAGCAAACTGACACCACCCTGAGGAATTTGCTAAAACACAAGACAAGCCAGTCCCACAAGTACAACAAGAAACCTCCATATTAAAGTTGTTCCTCCTAGGCCAACAGAAGGCCATCACCAGAAAAAAAGAAAACACAGAGGTCATGCAATTGCAGACATCTCATTTAAAATAACTCTGGATCAAGCTAAAGCAAGGAAAGCACACTCAAAACAGACCAGGGACATAATAAATGCAACATAAACCCAACTGTTGAAAGGTTTTATGCCATTCTCAAGGTTCTTCCTCTTTAGAGGGTTTCCCTGGGAGCTACATGAGATGAGGTTGGAAGACTAATTCTCCAGTAGTCAGGGGAATTAGTCAGGCTCCTTCCCCAATCCCTAAATAGGTGTCAAAGGAGAAAATTATGAAGTTACAGGTTATTTGAATTCTAAACTTTTCCAGCTGCTGTTTTGCTGTGTGTCACTAATTTCTGGGCAGACAGGGTATCTATCCAACCACTGCAAGCTCGTACTAAGGGCTGTGACACATCTTCTGATTAACCATTTTAAACAAATTGAAAAGTAAAAACCCCAACAATTAAAAAAAAAAATGAACAAAAACCCCAAAAGACAAGAGCTCTACAAAAGCTAGGAAGAACTTGAGAAATTAATTCCAGAAAACTGTGTAACATAGGTGGTCTAACTCATTATCCCCAAGGTCCCTTTTAGTTTTAAAACCCATGACAGATGAAGCTCAAGAAAAAACAGAAGAAAAGAAATCCTAAGAAGACAAATTTCCAAGTGCTAAAGGCTGACTTAAATTCTGGATGAAAGAAATGGGTTTGATTCCCATTTTTTTTCTAGTGGCAACTCATTTTGAATAGATGCCAATAAAGATTTGCTCCTGCAGAGAAGTCTCTGCTGATCACTGCTTGATTCTTGTTTCCTGTTGAACCTTCTGTGCTGCCAAGAGTGAGAGCTTAGCCTCTTCCTTCTCAGGTCTGTAAGAATAATATGGAACACCACAAGAGAAAGTAAGATTGCAGGGACCAGAAAGGACTTTCTCGCAAAATCAGACCTGTAAGCAACTGATATATATTTCCACACAGAAGAACTAACATTAGCTGCTCAGTTGAATTTAGGTATGGAATTCATGGAGCTAGTGGAGACCTGGTCTGCAGTTCTCATTTACTAAGTAAGGTGAGACAAATATGGCTTTCTAGCATTTCACAATACACCAGCAAGAATTAACTCCACAGGTGTAAGAACATTTACAAAAGTCACTTTTGAAAGTCAAAGAATAATTTATAAAATGATGGCACTTACTTCAGAGGTCAAAACGCAGCAATCAAACAATTTGAACAGGGAATAGGTGAGGAGGGGTTATGCAACAAACAAATAATTGAACGTGCAAAGAGCCTCATTAATATACAATGACTGTCTCTGTGTTAAATGAATTTCACAGCATGAGCTCTGCCATATGCTAACAGACGACATACTTTTTTAAGTAAGTGTGGCTGGTTCTGGCTGTACAATTACTTGTGTCCCCAGTTTTTGGTTACTGTGTCATTTTGAACTACTTAGCATAAGAATAGCTTATCCTCTGAAATGAAAAATCTGAGGGGGGCCATAATATAATAATCACCTGATGAAGTAAAAGATTTGATAAAGGGAAAGAGTAGCAGCTGTTTTGAGGAATCTGTTTCTATACCTGGGCAAGGTAGATAGGGCTGTGGATTTCATAAGATGATCCTACAGCAGTTATTCCAAAAAATATAAATACCTTTCCCTATTCTTAAGTGACATCTAGACAGATAATGTGTGTCAAACAGCAGTGATAAGCTATGACTGAAGCAAATTACACTACCTTCTTATTCCAAGAAGGAAGGGAAATTGCAGGGTAAGAGCAGATCTGAAGATGCAGCCCTGAGGGCTTCTTCAATTTCAAGATGAAGTTCCTTCTCTCAGCAGGTGACAAGGAAAGGCTTATTTATCTAATCCATACACATCTGTAAGACTTAAAGACAACTGCTGTTTATTTCCCACTAGAAAGGGAAATTTGTGTTTTCTCCTCACCTTCTACCTTCAGCATTGACCTCTTTCCCTGCATTATTTTTAAGTTGCTCTATTGAAACAAGAACAAAGGGTGTATTTGACTCCCCTAACAAAACCAAGGACCTTTAACCCAAACATCAGGATGTGCATCATGCTGTTAACTGGAACAGCAGCTCAGTGGGAACAGTCACATTATTAATATTACTCAAATGTTGGAGAACAATGCCCATAGAGAGCACAAAGGGAATAAGAATATTTAATGCTACTGGAATTTTTTATTAGATATTACCTTTTATTTCTCAATTTATAACCCAGTTCTTCACTAGTTACTGTCATGCTTCCAAAAAACTCATCCATTTTCCATTGGGACCTTCCCCAGTTTCCACTGCATTGCAGTACTCCATGCAACTACAGAAGAATAAAGACCATGCAGCACTTTGGCTGGGCAAAAGAGGTAGAATCTTTTCAATCTGGTCCCTAAGAGATCCCACTACAGATCAATGAAAAACTTCTGTTTTGCCATTTCTTCTCTATCTACATTGTTGAGACTTTGCTGTTTTAAGATACTGGTAACATGTATGGTCCCCCTCCTGTGTTTACGTCTCTGAGTCAGTCTAATCTTTGAAGGAAAAAACAAAATACTTATAAAAGGTGTAACACCATTGGCACTCTCTGCCTCTGAGGGAGGCAGATGTACGGAGAGATGAAGGGAGCAACCAGTATTATCAGTACATCCAGGAGAATTTAGTCACCCAAACATGAGACTACAGAAAACAGCAGGTGACAACTAGGTCCTAATACCCATTGCCATAGCTTCAATTAGGGGTAAGGACAATCCAGGGCTAAACAGGACAAACCAGGCCTAACCACTCAATCAAAATCCAACAGGATGAAGCCATTCTCACTTTGATGCCCATGGAAACAAGACAAAAGGACCACTTTGAGCACAGCAACTTCTAGCCCTCTTGAGTACTGTGAGAGGTGCTGCAGCTGGGGACAGATCTCACAAAGCTGCTGGCACAGACCAGCCAGCATGAAAGCTGGCTGACCTTGAAAGCAGGGGTTTTGCCACTCCATCAAACATCAAAGGACTTTTTTCTACTACAATTTTCAAACCATCCTGCTTCATAATTTTGCAGGGATGCACACAGACTGTGTACAAACTCTGCCACCTGCTTCCATGCAGGCGGATAAAGCATTCTCCCCCACGTACAAGTCTGCACACCCACAAGTTTGCACATCCACTGGGAACATGAAGGGAGTAAGAAATCTGGCCTAAACATCCATCTTGCTGCTGCTGCCATTTCACCTTATCTTACTGTTTGTGCAATTACAAGTTCCTCTCAAAGTTCTGTCCAGTAACAATAAATTGGGCACAACATGTCTATATACTTTAAGCTAATGACAGCCTGGGGCAGGCTGAGGCAGCGAGCACAGACTCTGCATACATCCAGTCATCGTAAAAGTTCTTCTGTTCACAGCTCCCACTGTCTCAAGCAAAACTTTTCTAAATCTCTGTCAGGGTAGCAGCCAAGTATGTCAGAAAAGATACAGAGTACTGCATACACAGAGTTTGTGGCTTTTGTTAGTATTAAAAATATGTCCAGAAGTTCCCAACTGACAAACTTAGGTCACATGTTTAATACATGGCTTTCCTTGAGAATTCCATACCACACTTGTATTGCTATATATACAAGAGAGCAGGAAAAGATGAATTATTATTATTATTGAGTGGCTAAAAATACCATTTTGAAAACTGGTCAATGTTAGATATGAAAACTATAATGAGGCTTTAAATGCTGTAACTGTGGGTTAAATATTTCAGAGGCGGAGATTCAGTTTGGCTGTCTAACAAGACAGATTTAAAATTAATATCCAAGGTAAGTCATCTTTATTATGAATGTACTGATTTAATCTGATTACTGTGAAGTTCTGTATGAACACTTGCAACAATTTATGTATTTTTTTATTATTCAAATGAAGAAGTCACAAGACCAAATTCTATGAGGATAACAAGTATGGATGGAAGTGACAGAAATATTTCTGGCTCAAAAACATTTTAACTTAGATCTGTCCAGTGTCATTATGGACTCATAAATCTTCGTAGCATGTAAGGACCAAGGGTGGGGTTTTTTTATGTCTCTGAAAGTTCAAGGCTAAGCTTTCACGCCTTAGGATGTTGGGAACCTCATAGGAATATAAGCAACTACGGCAATTTCAGACAGTTTAAAGTAGTATAATGCTAACAACAGTTAAAAGTAGCAACGCTTAAAAGGCAGACAGACAAGGCAGGAGATAGCTCCAGGGGCTCTGGATACAGCATTGGCATGGCTTCCCATCGGGACCTTAAGGTAGGGATGAAGTGCTAGAAGCAGTTTACCTATCAAGGACTTCCCTATGGATATCCCTTTTTTTGGTCTCTTCTAAGAGCCCCAGTACTGCCGTAATCCTTTTAACATAAAGAAGGGAAGCAAGAATATTATCCATAGGAGCATGTTTACCAATGCCTCTTTTTCAATAGTCTCAAAGCATCATGTAAAATACTGAAAATACTCCCTGTTAACCCATTGACTATTTACTATAAAAATGACAGTACAGTTGTTAAATCTAGTATTCAAGTGATGAAAGCTCCTGATATTTTGGCAGTTCTTTATATACAAAAGCATTAGTGTGATGTGCTGTGCCAGTAGTGAACACAGCATCACTCACTAGGAGCTGAAGGCAAAGCTGCCAAAGGGGCTAGTTTTAGAGCAAAATGCCTACGTTGGAAAGGAAGGAGGGCAGAAAAGTGACTATTAGAGCACATACTCAGGTCAGAAGTTATTGTCAGCAAGCAGAAGAATAAAATTTACCTGAACATCTAATACAAAAATAGCTGGCACTGCATGCTGAGTGTAGGTGAGATAGCACACGATATGAACATGAAACTCTTAATGCTGGAATTCAGTTTCAGAAGCATCAGTTCTCAATTCTTTAAGACCAGTGATGTGACAGCATAAAACTGTAAATTCTCAGTAAGTGCATACAGGCAATTAACCTTTGCCTAACAGCTACCATCCTTCATTCTCATATCTTGTAGCTTGCAAATAATTCTGACAAGCTGATCCTAACAAAGCTTCATGTAGGAAAGGATAAGGCTGCTTTTTGAGCATTTTGCAATGAGGTAAATTCGTTCTTTTCCACCACTTTCAGACAGATACCCTAATTATTGTATTTCAAACTACTCTTAAAATTGGACCTCCTACTTAGTTTCCAAACATTAAAAGTCTTGAAGTGATCTGAAAACCAAGAGAAGACAAGAGTCAGGCCTTTAAGGAGAACAACAAAATTATTCAAGGAACCCCACCTTCAGTTTGCCATTAAAAATCTTGTATATGGAAGTTGATTGCTATAAAGCCATCACACATCGAATCTTCTCTCTATACATACTCGCTGATTAATTGCTGAAGAGGAACTGCATGTACCTTCTTCTAATGTACAGACTCTGCAGCATCCAGAAACTACCCATGACTTTAATCTGTATCTGTTAGAAGCTACCAAAGAGAGTTCAATTCTTTGATCCCAGGACAACAGGAAAACATGAGTATTTGCATTTTTCCTGTTATCACATAATTGACTACTGCCTCCCTTCTGTGGGCCACTTGTCTTGCTAACCTTGCCATTTCCTAGTAGTTCTGTACATTTAACCAGCAGGAATGATCCTGAGCCCCAGCCACACAAATACACTGGAAGCTTGCAGTAACAGACTAGAGCCCTAAACCAAAGCCAAGGAAGGGACCTAGGCAATGTCTTTCTTATAAACAGCAGCAATTTGTGTGCCAAGAAGTAACTGATGATTATTTTCATTAAACAAGCTGTGTTGACATCACTAGATTCTTTCTACTCTCCCTGAATATATTCGGTAAGTTTTGATATTCCCTTTCTCCTGTCACCATGAAACTCACCAGTGGCAGTACCACAATGAGATCAAGGGAGCTTTTGAAGTTGTTTTGTTAGGTCTTGCCATCTAATATTTGTATAGAAACAAGTAGTAACGCCAGAGACAAATTTTGCTTTTGGATCTACACTTTTAGCTGGCTTTCCCCTTGACCAATGCAAGAATTCAGCTGCTGGCTCCTAAACTTGGTAAATGGAGCACCACTGCCTTGGGAGCCTGGCCCTAGCAGTTTGATCCTTCGAGGTTTGCCACCAGCACACGCACCTTGAGTAGAGGCATGGCAGCTCGGCATCGTGCAGTTTTTATGTTCTTTAGGAAATGAGATTCATCCTGAAACAAAACAGGAATGAAAGCAAAGTCAGTTCTGATCCATAGTCCAACTGCAGGTTACAGAAGAAATTCCCAGTATTCTCAGCTATCTAGTGTTACAAGCCTCTCATGTCAGACGATATTTCAGGCATTGGGATAGTCACATCAAATTCTAAACAAAAAGACGGGATGGAGAGTAGCAGGCTTCCAACATTCAAAACTGCAACTGCAAGCAAATGGAACAGAAATCAAACCTGGTAGCCATGAATCATAAATGACCACAAAAAAACATGTGAGAAGAGGGGGCTGGAGAGGGAAGGAGAAAGGAATATTATTTCCACCATTGATACTCATTAGCCCCTATGTATCCTTTAAATGCAGCAAACATAGGAGGCCTCTACAGTGCCAGTTCCCTTAATAAGGGGTAAATGAAAATGATAAAAAAAAAAAGAAATCCAATTAAGACCCAACTGTTCTGCTGATAAGGCTCACCAGGTGGGTAATAGTTTCCTACTTAAACATCACCCTCAAACAGGCTTCATTTCTACTGCTGTAGCAAGGCAAAACTTAGACACAAAAAATAATCAGTGCCCTCCAAAGGTACATTCTCATCTTTCCATGTGTGTAGAGGCAAGCAACCATGCATGCAAAGACAGTACAACTGCTTAGCCTCTCAGGCACAGGCTTCTCCCTCCTGATTAACAAATAAGCTACATTAAATTTCCCAGGCATCAAAAACACTGGATGAAAAAAATGGGAAAGCTCAGCACTCAATTAGGACTATTCTCTTCTGTAAAAACATAAACAGGGTCTAAATTTGAACATATAGACACAGAGAAAGAACATTTGCCAGTTCAGGGCTAGTAAATGTTCCAGGGCAGTAGAGCCCGATTCCACCCCAAGTTTACAAGAGCAACAGAATTTCCTGTCAGTGTGTGTGTAAGGGAAAAAATATAAAAGTGAAAAAATCAATTTCCTCATGAGTAGTTTGGTCTCCAAAGAACTCCACCTATTACCACATTCTCATCCAATGCTGAGAAACAAAAGGATTACTATGTTCCAGTTGTCATATCTTTGAACAGGTGCATGTGTGCTGAAAACTAGACTGAGAACATCAAACACTCATAGTAAGCTACCTATACACTTCTGCTCTCTATTGATCCAAACTGGATTTGAAACACTAGATGTTTTGAATTTTTAATAACTGAAATCCAGAAAAACGCCTTTTACTGTGGCTCTGTAAAAGGATAAAAAATGGATTCTGAAGTAATTTACAAAAGAAATGATACAAGTGATCAAAGAAGGCTTAATGCAGATTGTCAGTGGAACACAAATAAAGGGAGATTTTTTAGACCCTTTACCCACATACTTGAATGTTGAGAAGTTATCTGGTTTACTGGATAAACAGTAACACCACCCTGAAGTCCAATCCCCTTAAGAAGATACAATTCCAAGACTATTGTATTGACACACCATATTAAACACCTTTCTCTCCAGCAGAGGAGATGACCAACCACAATGAAATCAGAGAAGCACCATAATAGTAAAAGCGAAAACACAGCCTCAGGAATCAGAGAAAATTAAACTCCACTAGTTATTTTAAAAGGTTTCAGAAAAACCTCCTTGTACTCATGAAGACAGCTGTGACCAAAGCCACAATTATAAGATAGTTTCAGTTTCAAATAAGGCCCACTTTGCACTTCTCTGCTGTACATAGGTCACCCCATTTGCAGCATACAATTAACGTGGAAATTTTAGTGTACCACTTACAACAATAACTACTTGGAATGTGCTCTTAAGTTGCTTGTCCATCTTACTGAGAAGGTCAAAGCTGATGATGTTGATCAAGCTTCCTGTTAGGTTATCTTTGCCAGTCACTATGACATTAGTGCTATCTGGACTCAAGGATGGAAGCCACCTGTGAAACGCCTGGAGGAAGAGGAAAGAAATTAGTTGCATTCTGGTGCTTATCTTCTTTTTCAAGATCGCAAAGCACTTTACAGAATACCCTCATGAATACTTAGAACATGGAGCCACCCCATCCACCACTAGACATCACCTAGTAGCACAGTAATAGTAAGCAGCCTTCCCCCAACCATGCTAATAATGAGAAGATCAAGACCACAATTCAGTCTATAAGGCAAAATCTACCTTCCACAGCTAGGAAAGCTCAAACATGCTCTATTCTTTCTTCTTACTGAAAAAATAAAAAGCAAGACAGACAAAAGAAAAACAAACAAACAAAAACCCCAAATAAAACAAACAAAGCCTCTGATCTGTATTAGAAATGTGGATAACCTCCTGACAATGTTACCTGCTATGCTCAGAGCCAGAGAATGATGCAACCACTACTTACAGGGAAATTTAGTTTTCCTACTCAACAGGAAACCTCAGGCTGTGAAACACAGACTTCTGAGAAGTAAACATCTATTACTATAGCAATGTTTACTCCACAGTGAGGATAAAGTACAACTCATCCAGATCAACAAAACTCTTCCACTACCTCTTCTGAAAAGGTCTACAGAAAAAAAATAACAACTTGCCAAACAAAAATAAAAAATGAAAAGATCAAGTTGACAACACACCAGCTGCTCTATGACAGCAGCTGAAATACATGTGGTAATAGTCATTCAATCAACCTCTTGAAATGCTCCACACACCAGAGCAAGATATCCTCCCCCAAACCCATCTGTTAGCCACAGACCACCCACCATTTCCCTTGTAATTTTGTCCCAAATGACACCAAGCTTTCGGCAACATTTGAGTTCTGCTGATGTTGCACTGCATAAAACTGTCTGGGACTTTGGCCATCCGAATCTGGTCCCTACAGAAATGTAACCAAGTGGTGATGAGAAATGGCATTTCTGCCTCTAAGCCCATTGCCCAACACCCAATACCCCAACCATCATTCCTCTCCACTGTTCAGCAACCACCTGCAGCAGCAAGAGGAGTTAGATGAGAGCTTCCACATTTCTCAGTATGTGAAAAAGTAACAATTAACTATCCTTCACCCCTTACTATAAGCACCACAATCAAAACAAGCCAACAGGCAGGTTAGATCCCAACCAAAAAACATGTGGCTGGCACCAAGACAAATCTTAAACAAAGGCAGCAGCAAGAGGAAAGTATCTGGAAGCTCCTAATTGTACTGCCCTCTCCTTTCATGAAGAGTATGTGACTAATTCACACCACAAAAGTGATGCTGTACTTCTCACATGATACTGACCTTCGTCCACAAGAGGTGCTTCGAAACTGCCCTGACCATTAAATAATCAAGTTTCAATTCTGAACTCTAAATGCTGCAGCACTTGTCACCCAAGAGTACCTTGCATCTTCCCACTAGCTTCCTATGACACCCCGAGTATGAAGTCACTGAGTGGCCTGAGCCCAAAAATCCAAAATAAACCACTGATAACACTAAGATGAAGAAAATTTCTGCCAATTTGGCTCCAGAGAGTTTCTACCATTACAGTAAAACACATCTGTGCGAGAATGAACTGAGTAGATCAGAGACTATAATAAACCTCACCTACTTCCACTTTCTGTGACACATTTTCCTTACACCTGCATCCTTCACATACTCAAAAAGCAACACATCTAAAGCAAGTGACCTAACAAAACATATACAACAGCCTCCTGGGGAGTCAGGACTAGGGGAAGGAAGAAGAAATCAAGTACTCAAAGAAACAAACAAACAAAAATGCCTCATATTGCTTAAATCTTTTGAAGCAGGACGTAGAAATTTAGTTGCAGGTGCCCAATAATTCAGGAAACCAAGCCTCAAATTGTTCCTGGTAGATATCCCACAGAAGCGATGGTGTTGTCCCAGAGGTTTACAGGCCTTGAAATTTCAAGTCTGATGAGCATCACTCCCTTCTCACATTTTCTTTTCTTTTCAGCCCTATATTTTGTTGCACTACTGGATGTGAAAACATATACCAGGATGCTCTAACGACCTGGTTACAGCACAAAACCAGCAAATCCCAATCAATACTCTTCTCATCAATGCAATATTCCAGGAAAAGCTAAACTCCCAGCCCCTCCTGCTCTGGCATGAATTTACTGACCTAAAACCTCTGGTTCACCTTCTTCTCCCACAGTGAGCATCTCACTAGCCTATGGCAACCCAACAGTGTACAGGCCATGGCAGTGATTTATTTTGAGATACATTCCCAACCATCCAAGCTTTCCTGGGCTTTGATCAACATTAATTAAGGACTCAGCGGAGTCAGCAGCATACAGTGGACAGGCCAAAAGATGTAATATGACACACACTTAATGATGGTGATAATGGGGCCTTTTGAACAGAGCAGAGAATCCCAGCATCTGGGTCCCTGTTCCAGCCAAGGAACTGGCAAATAATGCTACAATGGGCTTGAATACAAGACAATTGCTGGAATGTAACTATTATCTTTGACACTGATGAGTAAAATGCCCCCTTGGAGCCAGCTGACTTGTAGGAACAAAGTTGACAGAGAGTCAGAGGAGATACTTTCTCTAGTTCTCCCTCTTTCCAACGGATCAGCTGGACCACAGGAGGAAAAACGGCCAATAAAACAAAATTGGCATATACCATATAGTCAATGCTAAGCAATTTCCCCAACTTCAAGTTTCTAAATCGGTATAATTTTTAGTTTCTTCGCCTTAATATTTTAACTTTTACAAAGTGCAATACAGTATAACCATCTCACAGGCCCTTTACTGGCCACCTGCCCATGCTCAAGCTCACAGTACCTCTGCCCATGTAAACCTCACGGAAGAAGGAGTCACCACCAGCAAGGGCCATTCATTCTGGTAATAGGCAGCAATGCAGATCGCCTGGATGGTCTTGCCCAAGCCCATGTCATCCGCAAGGAGCAAACGTCCATTTCTCAAAATTGCGAAACTGGGGAAAATAGAGGGAAATAAGGGTCAAGAATTGCGTTACTATCTGGCAACCAAGATGAGCACAAGTCATCACCAAGCCTCTAATGTGGATCACCTGAAAGTGATCTAGGTTCTTCAGTAAACTCGGATTTTCTCCCTTAGTCTTAACAGACATGAGCAACTCGTACAGATCTCTCACAACTTGGAAGCTCCTGAACAGAGTGGTTCAGCCCAGTCCTTAGAGACTGATTTCATATGAGAAGTAGTGTCAAGACCATACAATTATTTAAAGCACATTCTCTACGTGGTGTTACATTCTGTCCCAGAGTTCATCTTGGCTGAGCTAAGAAATCATTACCCATAACAATGGCAATTTAAGGCCACTAAGAACAGACTTTCCTGGACTGTATATTGAAGACAACAACAAATGATCATATACGATGGGCACAGGGTCATTTAAGAGTTTATCTTTACATACAATTAGTCATTTTGAATCTGTCAGGGCCTTGGTCCCATTTCCTGGTCCCTTCCCCTGTGTAGTTAATATTCAAAAAACAACAACAACAAAAGAGATGCACTCATAAAAAAATATTTTACCTTACAAAATAAAAAAATCATATGACAATTATGTACATACTGAATCACAAGAGGGAGATCAGAGATGTATCATTTGAACAATTTTTTCAGACTAGCAAAATGCTACTTTGCTCCTGACTCATGATGAATTCTATCTAGAAACAAAACAGATGTGTCACTCAAAAATTCCACAAAAAAAAAATCCCAACCAAATAAACCATACTATACAAAACAACCAAGAGCCCAGAATGCCAGAGTATAAGAGACCAAGACTGAAGAAATGCGGAGCCTTCCATGGAAGAGAATGCAACCTGGGCACCAATATAAACTAGATAATTCTAGGCAAGGAGTAGCCCTTAACAGCATGCAAAAAGGACATACTTCACACCTTCCCGCTGAAAGGGCATGAGGCTCGTCACAATTTTGGAGTCCACTACTGAAAGGTCAGCATCAGGAATGTCTGTACGTGATGAGGATCTCTGCAGCTGAGCAGCAAAGGTCTCTATTACTGCCTGGGGCAGTGGCTCCACTTCTACTGACACGAGGCTCTGTAACACTTCCACTGCAAAGAACAGAGCAGTTTATGATTGCAAGGGGCAACATACACACAACTTACATTATGGATGTCAGGGCACAACCCTCAACCTCATCAGCAATATTATTTCCTGTCCTGAAACAGCTCACAGAAATCACTGCATCATGCACAGGTGTTAGCCTGGCCTGTTCCCTGAAGTCTATTTCAGAACCACATGATGAATCACATCTCCTCCCCTCGTATTGAGACTTGGTTATAAAAAAAATGAAACTCTGACGCCATCATTCTGAGATGATTGCTACTAATACAGCTGGAGCTGGATTATTCACACTGAGGGCAGCTTAGGGCACACTTACTCAGAAATGAAAGTATGGATTTTTACAAAAGAGCTCCTGAAGCCTAGAAGGCAGGGGCATCTTTATCTTGACCTTGGGATTCTGCATTAAACACCTCTGAGGTTTCCACCATGTCCAAATCACCAGGAGTGACCCAAGACAGTTACCAAAAGAATATCATATGTGTTCAGCTTTGAAAACTCTCTTTTCCTCCTGTTCCCCAAATTCACACAGGCTGAGTTCTGTCTCCACTTCATCCCTCTTGTTTAATACATTTGGGTAAGAAAGCAGGAATCACCCCAGGAGTCAGAGAAACTGCTCTTGTACCGCTGTCAGCAGCACTCTGACAGCCATCCTTCAGTAACAAGAGCACCTCCCTGCTTAGCTGGTGTCCACTGCTGTTGTGCTGGACAGAAGCAGCTTGCAGGTCAGAACCAGCCCACAGGCAGTCACTTGAGTTCTTCAATACTTACGTTGTTTCACCCACGAAGCCCCTGAACTTTACCTTCCCAGTTGAACTAAAGGGATCCCCAGCCTCCATTATGCCAAGACCTTGAGGCCTTCACCCATGCATCATAATAAACAAAGCATCCAGGCAATTCTCCTCCTGGACAGCCTTATTTCAGTTTCCTCCAGTAGCCTCTCTATCCCATCCCCCCCCCCAATAAAAGTATTTCTTTTTAATCCAACAGTGAATTTCCACGAAAATAAATACCTGTTTAAAACATGCAGTGAACTGTGACCAGGAAAACATATTTAGTCATTTTTGACCAGTGACTATGAAACAAAAGACACGTCTACACTAGGAACACAAATGCACATGCACAGATCTTCACTGCAGGAAGCAACTTTCTTTTTTATTTAGTGGTTGGTTTGTATATGAAGTCCAGAAGACATAAAAAAAACTTTTTGGGAAAACAACTGAAACAAGAACTCACTATATCAACAGTAAATGCATCAGAATTCAGTTAGGTATTTTTGTTTCAGTTATCTCCAAGAGGAAAGCAGCAGGATGGACCCCTGCCATATAAAGGGGAAAAGCAATTCCAAGAAATATACATATGAAAAGATTTCCATTTGTGGTTGGGCAATGACCAAACTTTTTAAACTCTCCAGTTTAATTTATACTTCTTCAATAGCAGGAACTCTCTCCACCCGCAGTACAGCAGAAGCTTGTTATTACACTCACAGACCAAGCTGCGTGTTAGCATAATTGCTACAATTTGCTCACTGAAAATTCTGTTGCTATTGTTCTGTACATGAGCTGGGAAAGTGATTAAGATATATCTGCCACCAGCATGATTCATCCAACAGACATTTTTTAGTGAAGTGACCTTTATATAAAGATGACTGAGCAACTAGGCAAAGAGACATTAACCTCTATAAACAGTTCCCAGCTAACAGATCTCTCTGCTGGAAATGGCAACCAGCCTTTTTAAATTCTCTCCTCTTTTTTTATTCTGATGTAGGCAAATGAACAGGCAACAAAGCAAATGCTGTTTCTCTAAAAGGCACGTGCTAGAAACCTCAAATGCCCTCACAAATTACACCCTGCAAGATTCACGGAAATTTTTTTCTTTCCTCAAATCTGTGGGATTCTCAATACTTCATGTAATGTAAATGACTGCCAGCCAGCATGACTGAAACTGTGACAGACTGGGAGGTGATGTGTTTGCTCAGACTGCCTAGCATGTGCTACAGGATCAGGCCCTTTGCACGTACAAAAGGCCTTTTCAGCAAATTGTGAGTGAACACCAGCTCTCACTGAAATCAGGACCTGTCAGCATCCCAACCCTGCAGTTTCATAACAGTCTCCACCAAGACACACTCTCTTGTTTTCAAGACCTGGCATTCCTACACAGCCCCACTGCGTGGCTTTCAGCTCTACAGCCATTACTAACGTTATTAAGGCATGCATCATAGAAGCATGCATATACTCAATTATTAAACATGCTTTGGAATCCTGTGGAAGCAGGAGCCCACGCTGGATAAAAACTACTCTAAGCAACAGCTTTTCATCTCTGAAATGCGTGTGTAGAGCACCTTCCTTATTGTCTTCTTGAAGCTTACCCCAACCAAATCCCACAGCCACGTCTGAGTAGCAAGGCAAACACAGCAGGTCAACTGGGATGAAAAATAATAATCCTAACACTTAGGACTTGTGTAATGCTATACCTCTCCAAGCACTCTATAAACTCTAACTAAACATAGAAGACTAAGAAGCAGATGTGCTGGAAGCATGCTGCTGAGACTGGATTATTCTGCAAAGTTGCACCCATTAAAAAAATAAAAAATCACTGCAACACAACAAACCACAGTTCTACATTTCAGTTCAGCAAGTCACAGTTTCAGCAGGATTACACAGATGCATAAAGGCAAAATGCAGTGGGCAGAAACTGATGCACAGGAAGTTCCACCTGAATATGAGGAAGAAATTCTTTACTGTGCGAGTGACCAAGAGGTTGTAGAGTCTCCCTCATTGGAGAAATATCCACAAACCATCTGGACACAATCTTGTGCCATGTGCTCTAGGATGACCCTGCCTGAGGGAGGTTGGACCAGATGACCCACATTGGTCCCTTCTAACCTGACCCATTCTGTGATTCTGAGTCTACTGACCAACTTCTACCAAGCAATTAACTCTGTAGTGACATTATGTGCTTAAATTCCACTTGCAAGGAAAAATAGGATGCTTTTTTTCTTGCTAAGTTTTCTTTTAAGCATCCAAACAGCATCAAAACATTTTAGTAGAATATGAAATTCAGCTTCAAGAATGCCTCTGCTTCAAGCAGATCTGCACAATTCTGCAAGAGAAAAAAGCAGCTCTTCTTGTTTGCCTCAGAAGCAACTCATCTATAGAAGCAACCTGAATTCTAACGTGCTGCAGACATCAATTAAAAACTTAATAGTTGTGTGCTGCCTGCAAAGCCATTATTACCAGCAGTAACATATGAGGCTGAACAAAATCAACTAGACAGGACTCAGACTGTAACTGTAGATGAACTGGTCGTTACAGAAGTCATCATCTGACTTGAAAACCTAGTGCTCTGATCTGAAAACCCAAATTTACTGGGTGTGAAATGAACTAGCACACCACCATGCACACTACTAAGGAAATGGAAGCAAAACTGCCTGATACATGTTTGTTTTCTAAGCAAGGGGTGGCTGTGACAGTGTACGAATTGATATACACACAAAAGAGTGCAAGGTGGGCTGGCACTGAGGGTAAGGGGAGCACAGCTAAAACACATCAGTTTGACAGAATTTCTGTAAGGACAGGTAGGCTTGGCAGCCACCATGTCAACCTCTTCAAATGTGGCAAGTGGAAACAAAGGAATCCATTCTCCTGTAACTCCTTAGTTCAAGTAGAGCTGCTTTACGTTATAAGCAATAAAAGTAACTTTGTGACAGTAAATACACCCATGCTTTAAGAAATGGTCCACAAATTCAGTGTAGAATCTGACAAAAGCTAAAGCTACCTTCCCAATGGGCCCCTAAAGTACTGTCATGAGTAGCACACATGAATAAAGTTTTGAGTCTGGGCAAACAGTGTAAATATTTGACAAAACAGGATGACGCTGGCCTCACAGTTCATTAGCAACTTGTCTTTCCAGAGTGAAAATAAAGAAAAAATAAAGTTAGAATTCATTTGCCTCCCCAGAAAATAGCCCTCACCACGGAAATGCAGCTACTCACTTAGTTTGGGGTAATCCTCCAGCAGGAAATTCCACTTTCTGGTGTTCACATCTGCAATAGTTACAGCAAACACTGTGATAAGTCTCTTTCAAAAAAGACTGAATTGTCTGTCCATAAGAACCTGCCTATTCATCCATATCTTCTGCTACAGATTTCAGAACTGCTTTAAAAGAATTGTTACCTTCTTCAAAATCACTTCTCCTCTGTTTGCTTTCATGTTAAGCAACCAGTTTGGAGAAGATTTAAAATTATGAGCACACATCTAGAACTGGTATCACCAGAGCAAGCCAAGGTCAGCTCTCCAAATGAACCACAGTAATGAACCCATCCGCTCAAGAATTTTGGCAACCCCTTTCTTTTCACTGCAAGAACGGATGGAGAATGTGCATGAAGGTTCCCATTTGTTAACCAACAAACTCTGTCTTCAAACAGTAGAACAATAACTTTCAGTTGTACCTCTGTACTCTACAATTGACGTGCTCAGGAGGGTACAAAGGAAATTCACCAGTTCAACAATATCCAAAATGTAACATCATGCCAGATCTATCTGGCAGGTTTATCTCTGGATAGCACCTGCCTACAACATCCAGGGAAACAGGGTGAATCCTGAATCAGCTGAACAATGAGCCAGGTGAGGCCCTGCCCAAAGAACAAGCAATCTGGAATTTGTTCTCTATGCTGTCACTGACCTGCTGTGACACTCTGTGCCTTGTTCCCCAAATTACAAGGGGAAAAAAAATTATATTTATCATTGAAATCTGAATGCCAATATAAAAAGCACTCTACAGTTACACTTGCTTCAAAAATATTGGTAAAACTGCTGGTAAATTAAATCTGCCCCACCAGAGTAAAGCAGGAGAAATAAGAGAATGTCCAACTGCATTTGATAATAAGGGCAAGAACTCCATATTGCTGGCAAATTATCAGCACATCCCACCTCAACAGTAAATGTCATCATGCTGGGTTCTGAAATATCACCTTGGCTAACAGGCCCAGGAGACATGTTCTGCCATGAGATAAAATGCTGGACACAGATACAGCACTATAACAGAACTACAAGAGCTCTCAAAATCTTCACCAAAGCACAATCTCTTATGCTCTTTCAGAGGGACGTACTCTCACAATCTGTCTTCTCTGAAGCAAGAGCAGCCCCAACAAGGTCATTAAAAAAAAGCAAAAAAAACCATGAGACTCACCATAATTTCTGGAATCCATCTGTTTGAACACACCAATCACTTCTGCAGAATACCCAATATCAACCTCAAATCGCAAGCGCGAGATCAGCACACACTTCCCTTTGACAAGGGCTGAGGGTTTCTTCCAGTTCTTACACATCTTCAAGAGGGATTTCACATCAACCCCACTGCCAACGAAATGAGAGCCTGATGCCAAGCCAACTGCATTTTCTCCTTCCAGCGGTTCCAGAACTACTGATGAAAGTTGATTCGCTGTTTCCACTAGGGATAAAAACATGAGATACAGAAAAGAATGAATGACAGAGAACATCAATAAACTGAAGATGCATAGGATACTTGGGGAAGAAAAGGGACAAGAGGATAACAGACCATGCACCTTCAAGTTGAAAAGGAATGATGATTCCCTCCTTTCACTCACAGGGACAAAGACTAGAGAGAGGAATGGCCTGGAGGAGCAGATTGGTGGGAATTTCCACAGAGAATACAGTCATGGCAAAGGGAACGTATGACAGTAGGTGAACAAGGCCCTGTCCAGCATTGTCACTGCATTAGGCTCCTTCTCTGTCAGCAATCCTAACATGTGGCTCACTAAGCCAGGGCAAGCAATCTGCAGAACTACATTTAGCAGTAAATTGCACACAGCCATACAGCATTTTCACTTACAAAATCACAGGGACAGGGGCATGGTGATCAATGGTACGTGCCTGAAAAGATGGGAAGGTGCTTCTGTAAACAGCAAAGGAGAAAGATCTAAAAATACCTGCCTCCTGCCAATATCTGATAGGCAATCTCATCTAGGAAGAACACTGCATATTCACAGTGCTGCAAGAAGGAAACTAGTCCAAATTCCTAAATCTCTTTTGTTACAACTTAAGTTCATCACCCTTTATTCTACTGTGTCTTACAGTGAGGCTTGTACTGTCTTGACCAGCCACCTGCACTCCTGCCTTACCCATCGCTAGCAACCACCTCTGTCACGCCAGGGCATGGAGAGAGAAGGGATGCAGCATTTTACAGCTGTTAGCCTGAGAACACAGCTATCCACATAATAAATGTGCCACTTATTCCTGTGTTGCTCAGCCAATCTATACCCATGTGTTGCCTCCATTATTATAACTGAACTCTGATGGTTAAGCTACAGGAATAACTTTTCTTGTATTTTTTTACAGCACCAAAATAGTGCAATTTGTCCCCAGGACTCCAACTCACAGGTACTACAGTAACACAAAGATTCACGAACATCTCCAGAGTCCATTAGACTTAAGAGCAGGAGATCACTAAGCACATTCTGCCTCCATGTATTTGTGAAGAGGCAACTTCCCCTATCTGGTAGCTGTTTAGAGCAGATCCAGGTGAATCCAGTCCTTTGAGCATTGACCTGCACATCATGATCCACTCTGCTTGTTTTTAAACAGTCCAGCTCACTGATATGCAACAAAATATACAAAATTTAGGTTCAGTGGTCAAGATCTGAAATGGGAGAAGGAAATTCAGACAGTTTCTTCCTAACCAGTTAATAAATATACTGTTTGGATTTAATCCAATCTTATTTTAAGATAAGTGACTTCCAAAATAAATCCAAGTATTTGAGATTTCTACTCCAAATAAAAAGTTTAAGAGCATCCTGTGAAAGTAATTTTTAAAGTAGAAGAATAGGAAACCACCAATTTAGACTTTCTCCTGCAAATGCACTAAGCAAAATATTTCAGATGCTACTGTTAGATCTCACCTCTACAACTAATACTGAAAGAAAATGGGGGAAAAAACGTGTATTTTATTCTTATTTCAACATTTGTTTCTAGGTTTGACTGCGTGTTTAATTTATAGCACAAAGAAAGAAAGGTGATACAAGACCACATTATTCAGAAGAACTAAATTAAGAGTGGGAACTTTTAAAATAATTGTTTTACACTGTCAAGACTTCAAGGCCCTTTTAATTCAGTTCCCTTTTCTCAGACTATTTTTCCACAATTTCATTGCCCAATATTGATCACATACTGTCTTCACTTGTAAACAGGAACTTTCCACAGAGTATTCATATATTTGATAGCTTTAAGGAAAAACGTCTGATTTCTAAAAGCCATCCTCTTCATTTGCAAGCTCCTTGGGCAGACTCTGCTCTCATCTGTACTCGATACAATTCAAGCAAACCAGCAGCATTTAAATTATAAATGTGTGGCAACCCACATGGGAAGCTAAAATACCAGCACTCAACTGTGGCTTTTCAAAGTGCTCAACACAGGCCTAATTCTGTTCCCACTGAAATCAATAGTGATTTATCACTCACTTCAATACAGTGTGCTTTTGAAAAGCTTACCTGAAGTGTTTGCCTCTATCATCTCTCAATCTTTCCAGAACAAAATGATAGGAGAGGGAAAAAAAGATAAAGCCATCCTTGTTATACCAAAAAAAGGCAAATCCATTTTCAGTCTCACTCAAAGCTCTGGAGAGTTACCCTTTATCCTTTTATGACACACAAAATTAACAGGAAAAGTGTTTCAAAAGAGCTATTTAAAAAGAAAATACATGAATGGATGCAGAAATTAAGCATTAGCCACTGGAACACACTCAATTCTCAATACAAATTCAAATGAAGTACCAGCACAGCAGATAATTTTCCTACAATCTTCTTGGTTGCTGAAGAACTCAGCAATGGCAGAAGAAGTTTAACCTGTGCTTGGTATTTAGATTACATGAAAAATTAAATTATTTCTAATCAACTACAAAGTGTCAGAAAAACGCTATGAGCTAGATGCCTAAAAGATAGGCATTACCTTTGAGTAGCACTACTTTTATTATCCAAGACAATAACAGAGCTAAATAATAACTATGGAAGGCAGGGGAAGGGGGGTATGTGTCAAGATTTCAATGCTTTTTTATCATTAAACAACCAATTTACTTACTGAGACTGTGGTAATCTCCCAAGCTGAAATTCCATTTTTTCATAGCAGGATCTAAAATAGGGTAGAATATGAATCATTTGAGGTAGAAAAAAGTGGTGGTATGCAATGTTCATGTGAGGTAAGAGAATTAAATCTACTCATGCAAACTTTTTGCCATATATATGAAAACCAGTTATAACAGTTCATAGCTACGTGACACCAAAAAAAGCCATAGGGCATATCAGTATCAAAACAAGAAGAATGCAGCAGCCATTCACAGGGATCAGCAACACATGGGGGAAACAAAAGTAGAATATAGCAAATAAAGGCGAGGGGAAAGATCAGAAGCAAGCCAAAAGGTGGAGATTCCGCTGCTTTCAGTAACCCAGTTAACAGAATCAGCTTATCAGCTCTGAACTACAGAAGTGACCCTATCAATTTATGAATAACTTCTCTTCCTTCACTCCCTAAAGACTGACCAGCTGCTGCCACTAAATTTCTCAGAGCACTGTTCATAAAGCAAGGCTTCTGATTTCTTTTCTAAATCCAAGCTCAAGCTATTTATACCCAAAATTTCTATCCCATTTCATCTATATTCGTCTTTATTTTTTTAGGCCCCATTAATACCACCTATTCCACCCCAGCAATAGGTGCACTGGTAGGTGCATATAGCAACTACAATTGCAGCAGATGCCAAAACTTCAACCCAATGTAACACAGAGATAGCAACAAACAATCAATTCTTACCATAGGCTTTGCTTGGTACCTTCTTAAACACAGTAACAAGCTCAGCATTATACCCTATTTCAACCTGGAATCTGTCTTCCCCATATTTCACACATTTTCCTTTTGTAACATTATTTGCTTTCTTGCCAGAGGCAGTTTCAAAGGTAGAGTCCACACCAGCAGAGTTGGTCAGCTTCTGCATCCTACCACTGGCCTGAGAGACAAACCCTTCCCCTATTCTTTCTGTCAGTCTGCTTGTGTTTATCAGCATTTCTGAATCACTTGGGGCGGCACTGCTTGATGGTAAAACACATTTTATGGCAGATTTGTTCAGACTTTGTAAATTTTTACTACCGTCAGGGTGCGTGTTATCAATTAATCTAGGATGAGATGATTCTGTGGTGGTTTTGAAAGCTGGGTAGCATTTGGACTGCTGGAAGGTCCCAAGATTAATTAAAGCTTGTTGTCCATGTTCCTGACTACCAGCATCCAAGTAATGTTTATGGGAATAACTCAGAGAATTTGGGATCGTTGTAGGGAAATGCTTAAGGCCACTTGCTTGTTCCGAGTCCTCTGAACAATTCTTTTGCTGCTCCCTTTGTGAACCAACCATCTGTTGGTTTGCAGTGTAATGGTTATAACCTTTCTGAGGATAGCTCTTCTGCTCCACAGGATTGTTTGGATTCTGTTGATGCTGGCTGGTGAACCTGGCATGGTTGTTTTCTTCCTTCGAGTTTCCCTGATTGCCTGGGCTCTGTTCTTTCACCTGAGGTGCAGCAATCCCCACCTGCCCAGCTCTCTGGACTGCCAGCCTCTCTGCTCTCCGAGCCAAAGCTATCCGCCGATTCTCTTCAATTCTCCTCTTTTGCTCCTCTGTAAGGCCTGACGACATCTTCAACAATTCAAATAATAAATCTGCACCAACACTACATTGGGAATTAATCACAGAGGCTAATCACAGAGGCACCTGCTTCTTTACAGGAACGGGGGCCAGTCTACTAAAAAAAAAAAAAGAACAACAACAAATAGAGACAGGAAGTTTCAACTCAGTTCCCCCAAATGATTATTGTATTGATAACTCAGTATTATTAGTGATTGAGTACTACTGTATCTGATCCTACACAAATATCTGGTAGTATTGCAAAGCTGTCAGACCAAGGCTCAGCCCTTATCAGCAAGTAGATGATGACAACCATTGATGCCAGTCCCATGTAGATAAAACATACAGAAAAAGGAGAAAACTCCTATCCCACTACAGTCCTGAGCACTCTCGTCTGAAAATCCCACAGAACTGATGAAACAGCAAAGCACAGGGACACACTGCACTGCAGAGCCAGCTCTGCAAAGGTAAACGCAGGCAAAGCAATACATCTCTGCACAGTGTTGTGGAAATGTGTCCTATTTCGGGTACCCATCAGCAAAGATGGAACGATGGCCATCCTCCCTGTTCACCTTCGGCTTTTTGGGTACCCGACAGAGCGTGGCAGATACATATTGAACCCCAAAGGGCAGAGTTGGCTCCTGCCTTGAGAAAGGCAGTTCACGGATAGAAGCGAAGACCCGGCTCCCGCCACATCTCCCAGGAGCCGGCCTCGCTCCATCTCCTCTCCGCCTCATGCCCCGGGGGCCGCCCGCCCGCTCCAGCCCTCCATTCACGAACATTCCTCACCACCCTGGGAGCGACCTGCTCCCTGCCCGCTCCTCTCCCGTGCGCCGGGCAGGCTCCCGTCCCAAACTCCACGGAGGTCCCGGCTCGCGGCCCGCTCCCCGGCCCTCCCCGTCGCTAGGGACCCTCCGCCGCCCCGCGGGGTCCCGGCACTGCCGCCCGTCCCCGGGCGCGGGGGCTGCGCCGCGGTGCCCGCCCGGCCCCGGGGACTCCGCCGCCCCTCGCTCACCCGCCAGCGGGCGGACCCCGGGACCAGCCGAGAGACTACAGCTCCCAGCAGCCCCCGCGCCACCGCCTGGCGGCACCGAGCGGCCGGCAGCGCGCGGTGTGACGCTACAAGCGGCGCGAGGCGCGCAGGGAGCTGGGAAGTGTAGTCTCCTGCTGAGGGCGCCATGTCAGGGCCGCTGCGGCGGTCACACCGGAGCGGGCGGGGGTCCAGGGGCCGCCCCTGCCACCCGCTTGCCCCTGTTCGGTTCAGGGCCACATACAGGATGCGGGGAGTCTGCTACTGGCCCCAGACCGAGGGTTTGCCCCAGCCAGCACCTGGTGCTGCACGGACGGAGCAGGGCACCCTCGTTGGCTGCCCCTGCTGAGCGGATCTGGCACACACCAGCGTGTGTGGCTCTTGACTGGAGACTGAGTGGGGAGTAAACGCTGGAGGTGATGTGTGAGAAGGGGTGACAACGCTTGTCAGTACTGAGGAATGAGTCCACCCCTGGGTGTTAGGAGCAGTAGCTGACATTTGTGCAGGGCCACTCTCTAACATTTTTGAACAGTAGTGATCACAGAATCAATTAGGTTGGAAAACATCTCTGGGATCATTGAGTCCTATCTATGACCAAACACCACCATGTCAACTAGACCATGGCACCACGTTCCACATCCAGTCTTTCCTTAAACACTTCCAGGGGTGGTGACTCCGCCACTTCCCTTGGCAGTCCATTCCAATATCTAATGATCCTTTCTGTAAATAAATTCTTCCTATGTCCAATCTAAACCTCTTGTGGCACAGCTTAAGACTCTGTTCTCTTGTTCTGTTGCTGGTTGCCTGGGAGAAGAGGCTTTAGCCCACATGGGTACAACCTCCTTTCAAGTAGTTGTAGAGAGCGATAAGGTCATCCTCGAGTCTCCTTTTCTCCAGGTTGAACGCCCCCAGCTCCCTCAGCTGCTCCTTACAAGACGTGTTCCAGACCCTTCACTAGCTCGGTTGGCCTTCTCTGGACACGCTCCAACACCTCAATGCCCTGCCTGAATTGAGGGGCCCAGAACTGGACACAGCACTTGAGGTGTGGCTTCAGCAGTGCTGAATAGAAGGGGCAATCACTTCCCTAGTCTTGCTGGCCACACTATTCCTAATAAAGGCCATGATGCCACTGGCCTTCTTGGCCATGTGGGCATACACACTGGTTTGTGTTCAGCAGCTGTCAACCAACACCCCCAGGTCCTTTTCCGCTGGGCTGCTTTCCAGTCACTGTTCCCCTAGCCTGTAGTGCTGCCTGGGGATTATTGTGGCCAAAGTGCAGGACCCAGCACTCGGTCTTGTTCAACCTCAGCCCAGCAATCCAGCCTGTCCAGATTCCTCTGCAGAGCCTTCCTGCCCTCCAGCAGAGCGACACACTGACCCAACTTGGTGTTGTCCATGAATTTGCTAATGGTCAGCTTGATCCCCTCATCCAGATCATTGATAAAGATGTTAAACAGGACTCGGCCCAACACTGATCCCTGGGGGACATCACTAGTGACCAGACAGATGAGAGGATGTGCCTGGAGGCTGGAAGAAGGCAGATGTCAGAGCTATCTACAAGCAAAGGAGGACATAGGAAACTACAGGTCTGTTAGTCTTACTCCAGACCCTGGGAAAGTAGTAGAGTGAGTCTTCTGAGAAACTATTGCAAACCAAATGAAGCAGGTGACTGGGAAGGCCAGCACAGATTTACTAAAGGCGAATCATGGCAGACTAACCTGATCACATACAGCAAAATAACATTTTTTGTCTACCTGAGGAAGTAGCTTCCTCATGGACAAACTGACCAGATACAGACTGGAGGGGTGGTCTGTGAGATGGATAGGAAATTGGCTCACAGGCCACATGCAGAAGGCAGTGATCAATGGGTTTTATTCAAGCTGGCAACCTGTCACAAGAGGGATCCCTCAGGGATCAGTACTGGGCCCACGCTGTTCAACGAATTGTACTGGAAGAGGTTTCATCTTGACGTGAGACAGAAACTTTTTTCATTGAGAATAATCAATCACTGAAACAACCTCCCCAGGGACATGGTGGAGTCCTCATCACTGGACATTTTCAAGATCCAATTGGACAGGGTGATAGATAACCTCATCTAGGCTCTCTTTCCCATAAAAGGTTAAACTAGATGGTCTTTTGAGGTCTCTTTCAACCTGGGCTCATTTATGATTCTGTGAACACCTTCATAATAAGGTACCTTTACTCATATTTGCTTCAAAGTTAAAATAAAAGGGCCTTCCATGGTTCTAATTACACATGGGTCTGGATTACACACATCAAGATGCCCTTCCTGGACAGTCATGATCCCCATGTGCATGACCAGAGCAGTAACTGGGGAGAAAGCAGAGGAAAGGCCCTGGGGAGCACCAGAACCCTCTCCCATCTCAAAATTTTACTCTGCCCAGTGGCAGGTCCAGAGCTGCTACCCCTGTCCCCAGATACCATTTTCTTCTGCCTGACAGATCCTTTGGCTAGAGACACTGAAGCCAGCTGGCTGTTTCACAGTTTATTCATTCTTCTCTTTGCTAGTTAATTAGAAAGGGTTATCATTAAATTGCTTCCTGATTAAGCAGCAGTGACTGCCATTAGTCAGGAGTTTGTCAGCCTGAGAAAAACAAGGCAGGCAGCAAGAACAAGGTGCAACTTGACACACGCCACAACATGGAGTGCTGTTACCTGGGAATCACACGCACGTAGACGTGAGCACGTCACATCTACACGGGCACTCGCAAACACACCGCTTTTAAAGAAAACCATAGGCTAAAGAGAGATTGGGTCCAAGGTTACATCCCATCATCCCTTAAGAGAAAAAGTCAACCCTTTTTTCAGGTTCCTGGTCCCCTCACTGCAGAGCAGTTTGCTAGAAAAAGATGCTCAGGCCCATGGTCTCTGTCCAGATCTTCCTCCTTTGCCCTTTCTTCCCATGCAGACTCCAGCTGGCTACACAGCACAGAGAGAAAGGAATGGACAAGAGACCTTTTTTTTCTCCTCCTTGTTGCATTTTTAACTGCCTAAAGCTAAACCAGATCCCAGTGTCACATATGGGCAGGAGAGAGAACATGCAGAGCATAATCCTGCAACTGTTTCCAGCAACCTTTTCCCTGCCAGCGGCTATCGAGTTCCAGGTCTCTGTTGATGGCTCCTTATGCTTTGGGAGATCTCGGGGGAAAAAAAATAAACTTGGGAAAAGTGGAGAAAAGCCCCAGCCAGGGACTGTCCTCAACTCATGAAAACTTTGAGAGCAGAGCATCATTTGCAGAGAGCCCTTGGGTTGCACGGTCAGGCAGACACAGACAGACGTTGAAGCATTTGCTCCATATGGCACAGCTTCAGCAAGACACAAGGAACAGCCCAGCCATGCAGAGAACAGACCTACAAAATGAGAGGCCATTTGCGAGCAGTTTGCTGGTAGCACTCCAGGTGTCCCTTCAGTCAGAACATGCTTCCAGCAGTGGCTTGGACTCATCTTCCACATACTGGGTCAGGGAGCAGAGATGCAGGGTGAAAATCCTGGGAAGACTAGAAGGGTTAGCACACCCCAGCTCTGCTGCAGAGGAAATGGTTCACCCCCCGTATGAAGAAATGCTCCCACCAGTGAAAAAACTTAAGGAAACGAGATTCTCAGTGCTGTTCTTACCAGGATCTTGCTATCACTTGGATCATGCTCTAAACACCTCCTTATGGGCTGGGTTGGCTGGTCCTGACTGCTGGCTTGAAATGAGCCAGAACTGCCTGTGTTGTATGTCTTATATGAACAACAGCTAGTGTCTGAAATATGAGTTATCCAGGGCTCCAGAGCTATTCTGGAATCTTGTGAATTGTCCTTTGAGAGGTTTCGAGCTGCTCTTTGGAGGTTCTACTGCTGTCATATTGAATGTATTTGCCCCATTTCACCACCTTGCCAACACACCTTGGTGGTTCTCCACATGAACAGGGCTGGCGTCCTTCCTCCTGGATGTGTGGCCAACCTGCACTCTGCTGGGGCTGAATTGCATGCAGAGCTGCTGTCTGTAGCAAAGACAGAACTGGAAATCAGCCCAGGCTAACGACCCTGAGATGCCCCAGCTTCTTGCAGGATTTTGGTAGCCCACACTGAGCTCAGAGACACCATAACCAGTGCCCAAATGTACCAGTCTTTGATGAACTGTGAAGAACTTGTAGCTGCACTTTCTAAAATAAATTTATTCTGTGCTCTTGAGCCTTATAAGTTTCTTCCCAGCTAAAACCAGTCAAGTGGCTGGACTGGGGACATGCAGGTCAGCTCTTCAGAGAACGTCTTGGGGCAGGAGAGTCAGAGAAAAGCCACTGGACTGGCAGAGCTGCTTCTGGTTGGAGAAGCCTTTCTTTTGGGCTGCTACTCTTTATAGGACCTGTCTTCTGTAGGCTGTGGGCTTGTGCTTCCTCTGCTCTGGTTTGGGATCCTCAGCAAGGTCTAAGCTGCCTAATGGGCAACCAGAGCCCTGGGCTTAGAGGGCCAGGGCATGCTTTGTTTTGGGGAGATGCAGACCCTGCATCCTCTACCATTCCCTGGATTTCTTTTCTTACATAACTGTTAATTCACTCTACTTTCCCTCTGCCACTGAGGCACATCAAGGACCATGGCCTACTGGCCCATCTGACAGCCCAGGCCCTTTCACTGAGCATCTTTGTAGGACCAAAGACAAAATGTGGAGCTTGCTGAATCCTGCTACTCTTGAAACTCTGATGAAAAAGGATCTGCAGAGGCTTTTCTGTGAGGTTTTCTAGCATGAGAAGGTTGCTCCCCTCCTCTGACTGCCAGCTCAGTGAAGACCACTTCTTTTCCCCTGCTTTTTGGCGATCCAGTGCAAGAAAAATTAGTCACCCTCCATTCCTTTGAAGCAGCCTCTTTTATCTACACAGCTTGTTCTTCTCTGGCATGCTGAAACCTTCCTGCTCTTGTTTATAGTACAACCCCTCCAACAGATTGCAGGGTCTCTTTTCTGCCTTCTGTCCTTTTTGGCTAGATTCCTCTCCCCAGCTCCAGTCCAGAGCAATGGTCTGCACAGCACATGGTCCCGCTCTGCTGCCAGGCCACTGCCTCCCCACAGGACTGCTGCAAAGCTGAGCTGACTCGTGATCTTTTGTGTGATGCAGCCCAGGTGTGGGGGGCAGTTCATTGGCACCCAGAACAAAGATTTAAAAGAGAAAAAAACACATATCCTACAGTGAGATGCAAACAGTGTTTCCAAACCTTCTGAATTGCCAGCATTTAACACAATGTCTGATCCAGCTGGCGTGAGGGCACTGGCAATGTGGACTCTCCGATGTCTTATGCTTAAGATGAGGGCAGAGCACACTCCTCTGCTTTACACAACTGGTTGGGGTTTTTTGTCCAGATGCTGAACAGAACTTTATCTTTGTGAAACACAGTTGAACTGGCAGAAGGGTCCAAAGTTAGAGGGAAAGGCTTGTATGCACACAATTTAACGGCATAGGTTGTATTTCTTTAGGAAATGAGGTTAAACAAACCAAAGTTGCATTCCTAGTTCTATTCTGGAACTTAAATTACTGGCCTGGTTTTCAAGCTCAGAATGAGCAGCTAATTCTATGGCCTCAGTAGTGATATGAAGCCAACTTTTGAGGTCCTGTTTGTTAATGCTAGCCACAGTTCTCTGCCCTTTCTTCTCCTGGTGCATGAGAGACCCAGAGATATAGAGAAATCCTTTAAGCAGTAGAATCAGAGGTCACTGATGTAAAATATCTAGCACCAATGTAATATTAATGGTCCTTTGTCCTTTCACAGGAGCAGCATCTTTCCATGAAGGATCTCAATGCACATTCCAGACCAAGAGGAGCTGGCAAAGCAGCTCTGGAGCTGTGTGTGATGCAGTCTGATGACAAGGCTTCCAAGAAACAGACCCAGGCTTGTGGCATGCTCAAGATTTTCCTAAAAGCCCTGAGCTTACAGTGGGTTCTGATACAATTGTTTGACATCCTCTGCTGTGACTTAGATGGGAGCAGCATAAGACCACTGCTTAGATTAGAAATGTGGACTCAGTGCAGGACTCTATTCTACCTCAGACTCCACTCAACCAATGATGCAGGAAGGGAGACTCTTAGAAACCTCTGTGAATGCAGTGCTTAGAAAGTGAGCCAGAATCTGGCCTTGACAAACAGCGCTCTTAAGCACACGCTCAACTTGAAGTGTGTGCTTAAGCTTGTTAAGCTTGCTCCTTCAACAGAGAAGACTTTCCTTTATCTTGGGAGTCTCATCTGCTAAAGAAGGGGGAAGTCACAAGGTGATTTTTTTTGTTACATTTTGTATAGCAGTCTGATCTAGAAAACACTTGCTGTCAGCTGTGGTATTTTTTGCTACCAGCTTGTCTCAGTGCATTCCACTGGGCTCCATGGGATAGCAATTATTCCACAACAGGGAGTGCTCTTGAAGTGTCAGGGCAGTGCACTCACAAGGTGCTGCTGCGGTTGCCTGTACGTCTCTTATTATAAATAACAAGGGTCATAGGCAATGGGAATGCACGTGCTTTATGTGGGGAAGGTATTTTCCCATTTTGATAGCCAGATCCTGAGAAGCAGTTATAAAGGTTCTGTTTAAAAGAATGTGACTACAGAAAGCAGATGCCCATCAAGTTAAATAAGGAATTTAATTAGCCAGCATTTTATCTTGTTTTCAGCAACATGATGACAAATCACATCTTAATAAAATAACATTAGGGAGCAGCACAATTCCAGTGCTTCGGGAAATGAGAAGCAGTATAAGTTATAGGCCTGTTCCCACCAAAGAAGTCATTCTCATTCAGAAATCTGACATGCTGTTAAGATGGATAGTGTTTTAGCAAAATGGTCCTCTGGCATTTAGAAAGATTTACACCACTTTTGGCTTTAAAAGTCTTAATACAGTGTGGTGAGGGAGAAGGAGTGGCATGAATAGCTCAAGGGACTGGTAGTCCAATTAATATTTTTTTATTCCTGTGGTGGCACAGGTATGCAGGGTTTTCACAGGTGAGTAGAACAAAGCTGTACTTTCCCCAGTGGAGTTATAACTAAACATAGATGTTATATACTGTACCACAAGTAACGAGTTTAGTGTTTGTCATGTAGGCAAAAATTCATCTGTAAGCTCACATGTGATGTTTTGTGTAACATCCAGAGGACAGTTCTTGCCTAACCTTGAGAAGGGTTCATGAAGGATCCACAGAAAGTTTGCCTGTCATGGTTTGAGAAAGTTTGTTTAAGCTCAACTTCTGAGACTCAAGAAACTACTGTTGTTTCGAATATTTATGTCCAGTAAAAAGGATTACAAAGCACAAGAATTATAACAATAAAAAATGAGGAGCTTTAGCTTAATAATACAAGAATAAAGGAAATACTTGTCCCATTCAGCATGGTTGCCCACTGAATCCTTTCTTTTGCCTGTACTAGGCGTCAGACCCAGGTTTTAGGTGATAGATCGTGTGATCATGTGATTATCACATAACTGTCCACTGTAAAATGCACATTTTGATTCTAGGTGATATTGTGGGGCAATACATTTCCCTTGCTGATCATATGTTTTAACAACAATTATTTCTGATGGTCTATTTGACATTTTCCATCTCTCATATTCAGTGGTTGCTCCATAGCTCTTATATTAGGAAAGGAGAAAAGTGCAAGAGTTGTCTGATTAGATCTCCTGTCATGTGAGGGTGCACACATACACAGACTGTACACGTATTGAGTTTATACACATGCACATATTATGTACATACAGATATATGTACTTGCTGATAGAGTAATCTCCTGGGTTCATGATTTAGTGTACTAAACTGAGATTATGCTGCTATTGCTGAGAACAGAAATACCTCCAAAGTTCATTGATGAATTGGGAGTTTTCTGCCAGAAACTTCTTGGCTTGCATTTAGTTGGGATGAGGGTTGAGAGCTGTTGCTCTCAGAGAGCTGTTCGTTCATGTGTGTGAAATGAGTTTATGATTCTTGATCCAGGTTCTAGAACACAGGTGTACATGCTACAAAACCTACCCCTTTGGTATTTAGACCCTTACTGTCTAGAGGGATGGTGATGAAGCTCTGCTCATTGGTATGGGGCACAATTGAATCAAAAGACAGTCAGTGCAGAAGTGTGGGTTGGGAGTGGGTCTCCTCTTTCAACAGGCAAAAAATTCTTTTTAAGATTATCTTGCAGGAGCCTGATTTAAGGCCAATTGTGGAAGAGTGATATTTTCTTTTCACTCTATCAGTGGAAAAAATTTTGAAATGTATTGACCTGGAAAATTCAAGCTCAGAAGCAGCAGCTGGGTTTTCAGCAAGTCCCTTGATTCCTTCCCTGTTGTCCATCTGGATTCACTGTAACACGGAGAAATCAAGCATTGCCTCTGAGGTCAAGTGAAGTTTGGAAATGGCCACCATTTCCATGTAATTTTGCCAGGATGGGTGGTGCTGTCCCATGCTCTGAGAGTGCTGCTCGCTGTCAAGGTCTGTAACCAGTGGCAGGGATGACTTTTCTCATTTGCAGAGCTACTTGCAGAACAGGGCCCTGAGCCCTTCTGGAGCGAATTGTGAAGCAATGCACAAATCAAATCAAGATGCTGACTGAGATTGCATCACGGCACCATATCATGCTGACAGAATTTGAGGCTAAAAGCGCTGACATTCATGTCTAGCAATGTCTAATGCATCATATGGTTGTAAAGTGACAACTGAGTCCTGGAGGACAAAGACCGACCCCCATATTCTCTGTGAATACTTTCCAATCCACAGACAAGTTAAAGACCAGGTCTTGAAAATCATTCGATCAGTGCCTGAACTTGATCTTTTAACATAGAACAGGTAGTTCCCTCTGAATTTGCAGATGCTGTCAGGTTTTATTCATAGGCATGACACCTTGCAGTATTAATGTTCCCTGTGGATGCAACCAACTTTTTTTTATAGATTTTCCAGACTTCCATTAATTACTTAATTGGCACACAGTGGTATAAGAATTGAAGTGTATTCCTATAGGGCACTCATACTTGAGACAGGTACCAAGCTATTTAAAAGCAGAATTAAAAACAACTGGGAAAAACATTTCCAGTTGTCCCTGCTTCATCCCTGATTTCAGCAACAAAGCTGATATATTGCCAGGTAGTGATCCAACTACCTGGGATTTTTCCAGGTTGAGAACTTATTACTGCTTATTTGAGGGAAGAGGGAGAGAGAGGGAGAACACAGCTTGTATAAATCAGATTAAAGTATTGACAACGCCTAAGTAATGCTCATTCCAAGAACAAGCTCGCTATGTGATAACACCACAGCTATAAAAGAAGTGCATTTTGAATGCATGCCACTCCGCAAATACCTGGCATTTGAGTTCTTGAGGCTTAGGTCATAGAAGAGAAAACAGGATTGCTGAAAAAGTTAAGTACTCTAGATGGAGATTATCTGAACGATTTAGTATCTGAGAGACTTAACAGCCACTGGATCTTGCTTGTAGTTGATGATTCAGAACCATCTTGGATCAGAGTAGAGTACAAATTATTACAGCTGATACAGACTAAATGAAAAAATCTGGGTCTTGGCCCAAGCCTAGTGAGCAAAGAACTCCCCCGTGTACCATGATTAACCTTGGCTCGCACATTCAGTGGGAAGGCATGGTTAAATGCAAACCTAGAACAAACTCCTGTTTCTCCTCACAGTGTGGTTGCTGGATGTCACGACCATGAAATATTAATAGTCAGTGTGTGTTAAGAGTCCCCCTCTCTGCCTGATCCACAGATGATGTGCATCTGTCTTTGATTTCAGCCACTGAGCTCAGCTCAGGCTGCAGACACAGGTGCTTTTCACTTGGGAGCCCTCAATGCACCCAGCAGCAGGGCAGCTTTTCCACTGGTGTTGAGTCTGGTCTTGGCAGATGGCTCCAGCTTCCTGACTGTAACCCTGGCATCTTGCAACAGCACTAAAAAGCCCTGCGTTATTTTTATTTGATACATTAGTCTTTTATTTTTTTCTCCCACAAAGCAGAACATGAGCAATGGATCGAGCAGGGTAGCAGGAAAGAAAGCGAACAGCTACAGTTGCAAGCAGAGAGCTTTTCAGTGGCTCCAGTATCCCAGCCCCTTTTCCCCATCCCTCTTTCACACACATGCACACAGAGGGAGTTGAGCAGTGGCAGATGGAGAAAGAAACTAGATAAATAAAAGTGTCAGTAGGATGGATTGGTTTGCACTTGATCTCCTCTCATCTCCCTGAATATGTCTGCTGGTATGTAAAGATCACACAACCAAGGGACTTAGCACTGACCTGGAAAATTTATACCACTGAATGTAAAAATTAATCAAAAAGAGAAATGTAGGAAGGAGGTGGTCAGGGAAGAAAACAAAAGGAGATTAATTTTTTTTCCTATGTACGTCAGGATTTCATTGGGACAGCAAATTTGTAGGAGCACATAGTGCCAATGCTACCACAGGATCAGCTCTGCCTCAGAGAAAAGAGACTGAGTGGGCAGTATCCTGTGCTGAGATCCCTCATGGTTTTAATCCTTATCTGCCTAAATGAGGGCTCCCCAAAGGGCACCAGAGCCAGACAGAGGTGAGCTCAGCAGAGTCCTGGCACATGATGGCTTCAGATATAAAAGATGCCATTACTGTCTGCAAGTTCTCCTGATACCATACACTCAAACCACTTCAGGAGGGGCAGGAGGATGTAGATACGCTGGGCCAATTCTCCTGTGATTTTCCATTTTTCCAGTAAGCCTTGATGCCTGGCATGGAAGCCTTACCCAGGACCACAGGCAGATTCAAGAGTGGAATGAGGTTCAAATTTGACCTGTGTTTTATGCATGGAAACCTTTCTCTTTAGAACATGCTGGAAACCTTTTTCCTAAGGCACTATCTCTCCTCCAGGGCATCCTTGCCTCCTTCTTATTGCTAGTTTCTACACAAATGCAGGATCTTTGGTGCTTAGTCACTCTACTGTTCCTGCTGTTTATTGCCTCCAATGGGCATAATTCTCTGCTTAGGAGACCTTTGCGAGTTGCTGTGGAGGAGCCGTGGGCTGTTGTCATTCCGTTTCCAGGGGGCAATAAACAGCAGCATTCAAACTTCCATGGAACAAAGATTGTGTGATTATTCAGTCATAAAGAGAGAGAAGAAAAATAGATATATATTGCATGTGTGCTTATTTGCACATCACACAAGGATGTGCAAATTGCTCTCAGAAGAGAGTCTTGCTATGAGGTAAAATAGATCCCCGTATGGCACTTCGATGCTGACTTGAATGGGGGAATTGTCCTGCCTCTGCCTCAGTTTCCCTATGGAAATCGAAGCTCTTCCCATCTAGCTTAAGCGCTTTCAGGGCCAGGAATTTATTTGTACCCTCACAGGGCAGGTCAGGAAGGCAGGGATGTGAGTTTGGGGATGATGCAGAGAGAGGTGTTTCCTGGGGTTAACAGCTTGCGTTTTCCCCCTCTTCTTGAACGAGAGCAAGCATTTGTCTGGGAGGAAGATTCAGAGAAACCACATTAGACTTAAGATGGAAAGGACTGGTGTTAGAGTCAGCCCATCCACACAGATGCATCTGACCTGAGGGTTAAAAAAATCACCAGAGAGAGCCATAGCATGTTAGGAGGGAGAGCCCCTTTAACAGCAGGGAATTCCTGCCTACATGCAGACACTGACTCCAAAGCCAGTTATTTTGAGGGTTTCCTTTTGAGGTCTGTGAGACTGAATACTTCAGTCTAGTGGGACCATGTCATTAGGAGCTGCGTGACTCCAAGGACCAGAGGAAATTTCCAGAGCATCAGCACTGAGGGTTCAGCTCACTGGGAAACCCAAGCACTCAGCACTTCATGAAGGTGTTCAGCACATGGCAATATCCATCCCTAAAATACTCCCCCACAATAAAATGTAATTACAAAACTCTTTAACTACATAAGCTTCTAAATCATTAAGTATCTTGGCAAGAAAATGTGTATGGTTTTGAAATCTTCCTTTAATTAACGTAAAGTGTGTTAGGAAGCAGCAGATCTAGGCCATCACTTGGATGTAACAGTCTCTCGCTTTATGTGGTCCTGAGGCCTTGGGAGAGTGTGTCAATGTAATGCTTAAGCTCCCTTTCAAATGCTGTGTCTGGGCCACATGCAAGGCCAAGACTTCCCTTTCAAAACAAGGTTTCCATAGTGATGTACTATTGGGAGACCCTCCTTAGCAATGCAATAGTCAAAAATCAACTCCTGTTCCCATGGGTGTAAATCCACTAACTTTTCCCACTCACAGCTCTTTCATTTCTCTCTGCTTTAGTTCCCGGCAGCACTCCATCTCCAGCAGCCCTGCCTTTAAATCCACACTCTCTTCCTGATGGAGCCTTCAGTTTGTTCATCAACAAACACTGCACTTGTCCTTTGTGCAAAGGTGCAGGGTGAAGTCACCAAGGAGAGTGATACCTGCCAATGAAATCTTTGTGCACTTTTTAGAGACAGTTGTGAGCTTTCCTGTACTTCTGGTATGCAGTGGAGGATATTCAGGGCAAGAGAGAGAGGGACAACATGGTATCTTAACAGGCTCTGGGTCAGCCCAGTGTTTCGTACCTGACATTTCCCAGCAGATCTGGAAGTCTATGGACTGCTCCTGCTGTGAAAATTATGTAAAGCTGGTGCATGAGGTGGGTGCTTCTTCAGCACAGTGAGACACTAGGATGTCCTCCTACAATGTACTTCAGAGTGGGTCTTCTTCTCATGCGTGGATCTTGGCCTCTGCCAACATGGAAACTCATCTGCTACTGATGAAACTAAGATTATCTGCTGCTGACTTTACTGCCTGAATTGTATTTATGCAGCATGTGTATATCTGCCTGTTGATCCTAAAACAAGCTGCTGTAGTTAAGGGAGTTATCTGGGCAGCCTAACATGTTAAATCCTAAGATATGTAGTGGTAGGAATTTGGGTAAGTAGTCTCAAATGTCCAAGATATTTATTATACTGAAGCAGAATTTTAGCTCAAGAGGGATCTCAGCTTATCACAGGATTCACAGGATTCATATCCTGGACATCCTGGCATGATGTCACCACACATGACCCCCTTTATACCAGGAATGGGTCTGTCTGAGGACAGACGTTCAATCTTCCCATACAAAATTGCTCCTTTTTTCTGAAGTTGAGTATGGCAGTGTTGTGCCACATGATGGTCCTAAGGGAAATCCTCAGTGTTACTGTGTCTGATCATGAATCCTTGTAACTAAGCAAATGCCTGATGACACACATCCTTTCCATTCACCTGGATTTGGAAAGCACGGCATATCCCTCAGGATCAGCCCTTACTGGGCTTGTTTAACAACATTGTTTTTTCTCTAAATCCCCTGTCAGACAAGTGAGAGCTAGTTCTAGGGCTGTTGCATGTTGCTAAAATAACATACACATGAGAATGCAATTAGACTTGAAACAAATTTGACTTGACTTAGGAGAATAGTGGAAATATCCAAGGGATCTATGAGTATATACTTTCTCTCTCTTTTTTTTTTTTTTTAATGCCTAATTTCCAGGTCCTTTTAGGTTTGGGATTTCATGACAACTACTACATTCCTGGATAGTTAAAAACACTCAACATTTGGCTAAATGCCTTCTGAAGATATCCTGAAACACACCATCTATTGCAGCTGCTCTATTCCAGTCACAGTTCTGACTAGTCATCCAAGGGGAGAAGGAATTCCTTTTGTAGGAGGTAGTGTAGGACTTGTTACCAGGAAAGCTCCATGTTTAGGGTTGTCTAGTCCTGAAGAGAATTGCCGTGGCATTGCAAGTTTGAATTTTAAATCCAGTGACTAAAGGAGGAAAGGTGGGGGCTGTCCTCATAAGCTATAGTATCCTCTTACTCACATTCTCCTGTACATTGACTAGCCTCAAGCCTGCTTGTAGAGAAGGCTCAATAAAACAAAGACCTGAATTTCTTCCTGAACACAAGTAAAGAGATGTGCAATTGTACTGCTTTGCTTTGGCTCCTGTTGCTGGACATACCTGATTTTTCAAAAAAGAACCAATACTTTTCTTCCTTTGTAGAGAGCAAGCTGCCATGGAAGTAGAAAAATTTGCTCTCTGTCAACTCAGAGACAGATCATGATTCTTGCAGGAAGAGAGTGAGTGGATGTTCAGTCTTTGCTTGGGGAAAAAGCAGTAGCACAGGAGCTCCCTATGTGCAGAGTGCCATGATTTTTACTCCAAGGCGAAAGTCCAAGGCAGCAGATATACCAAGGCACAACACTCCGGAAATTATTTCTGATGTCCTTTGAGAAGATCATTCCAATCAATACAAGGATTATTTCTGAATGCTGGGAGGATGCATAACCCCCACCTGATCATCCTGGCTTCCCAGCAGCAATATCCTTTGCACCAGCACATTTGCAACTGCCCAGAAAGAAAGACCAAAGAAAATGTGACAGAGCTCCCTCCAGCACCTCACTCCACCTGCCCACAAGCTTCCTCAACTGAGTTATGGTAATTACATCACTTGAGATTTATTTAATATCTCCATCCGGGAAAAAGAACTAGGAAGTCTGGCTGTGACAAGCAATCAGAGGGTACTCAGCTGATGAGCAGCTCCCCATCAGTGAGAGAGCGGTAGGAACCTTCGATGTGTTGGATTTAAGTAATGGTTTGCCAGAGGGATAGGGCCCACGCCACGGCAATCAAAGCTCCTCTGCACCATTAAGGAGCTGTAAGTGGAGCAGGAGGCGCAGTGCAGCTATTGACCGAGTAGGTGGGCAAGAAAATGGGTTTAGGTAACTGTTTACTTCCTGAGAGATGGAAAACACAAAGGAATGTTTCTCTGGCAGCTTTCTGACTCCCTGATCCTCACTGTCCAAATCAGCATTTATATTGTCTGTCTATCACATACTTGTGCACAATGAGCAGTATGCTGTGTTCAAGCTGTTCTGCTGCAGTCCACACAGTGCTTTCCTGCTTGCATTTGCCCTCTCACTATCTCTGCCATTTTTTTTAAATCCATGACCTAACAACATTAAAATAAAAAAAATTGCTGATATGATTTTATATCAGGCTGCCACATAGGCGGATCAAGTGTTACTGCAGCTCTAGCCACCCTCTTTCTTCCTTCCTCCACTCCCTCTGCTCTGAGTGATGACTTGTACAGAGAGGTTTTTTCCTCCTTGTTGAGGCGGTAGCTGAGGGCCAATGGGCCCACACTCTGCTCTAGAAAGCGGCATTAGAATGTCTGCTGTGAGACCAACCTGCAGCCTGACACCTGAATCTTCCAAAACAAGCAGGCCTGCAGGTCTGTGCTGAGATGCCTGGGCATCTCCCCTTCTGATTTCTCAGTCAGTAGCTTGAATGTAACCAACCAAGAGGAACCAGTTCTCCACTCTTAGCTGATCAATCTATGTCTTTTTGTTCCTCTTTCTGTACCTGAGGAGGACAGAGGTAGTGTCAGAGATGATGTCTCCTGTATGTTTCTTTCCTATGTTAACCTCTTGCCTGTTAGTGGGGTCAAGAGACACAGCATCAAAACTCCCAGAAACAGGCCCTTCTGCAAAAGGAGAAGGTGCTGCCCATTATTTGCTGCACATTGCTTCTTGTAGAGCAAATTTAGGAAGACTGCGTTGGCCTCCTGACAGCCCCTGACTCTCACTGGGATGTTGCCAAAGTGTCTAGGGCCAGCTCCTTCCAGTGAGAGCATTTTAAGCAAGGTGCCTTGATCCATACCAAGGGACCTGAATGCTGCATCCAAGTGTGAAAACATTGGCAGCTGGCCCATTTACTGAAGCAGGAATAATAGCACCCACTCACCTCTGGGAAGCATATGGAGCACCCCTGTTTTATTATTTGTTTTATTTATTTTGTCACACTTATCAGCCATTTAACTGTCTGGGCACACAACCCATACATTAAAACCCAGAGTGTAACACAGAGATCTCTTCTACTCTGAGCATATCCTTTTTGTAAAACCAGGCATGGGCAGGAGGGAAGGATGGAAGATACTTTACACAAGCAAAGGATCACAATAATATATTTTTCTCCAATTCTGTTATTGATGGAACCATTCTGAAAATGTTAGTGACATCAAGACAAGAAGATGGGAGCAATAAAAAGCAGGGATGGAGTGGTTAGTGGGAGCATGGACACAGAGACTTGGCCTCTAGCCAGCCTGTCGCATGCTCAGGAAGTCTCTAAAAAGCTCTTTCCATTATTATTTCTCTAATGACCCCATTAGACACGTGTGAAATTCTGAGAAGCTTTAAATATGTTGTAGGGAGCCACACTGGCAAATCTGCCCAGTTTTTCTGAGGAATGGCAAATCTGCCCAGTTTTTCTGAGGAATGGCAGGCTGCATTGATGAATGTTTTAGAGCATCCCAATGTGTAATTTATTTCCTGGAAATTAATTGCATGTGCTGTTTTCATTTTCCTGTAGTGAATAATCAGTTTTGCTCCCTTTTTAATTAGGTAACAACATAGATTCCTCTGCTAATCATGACACAGTGGTCTATGCATGTCACGTCTTTTTCTATGGGAAACAATTTCAAATCATTGTCTAGGGCCCAGCACAACTTTTAAGACATGAGATTATGTATCAGTGGTAATGCTTAGGTCACTGCCATTGAAGACCTCATGCACAAGACCAGCTAGAGAACCCAGACTGAGCATTGGTACCTGCTATGGCCTCCTGAAGCAGAAGTTTAAGGAAATCCTATGGAGAAACCAAATTAAGGAGCCTGAAGTTTCAAGGTGTTGACATGATGTCAAACCCGGGCACCAAGAGGTGCATCCCATCTGGAGAGTGTTCACTGGTCCCTGAGCTGGGACATTGCACTGACATTAGCCACACTGCATGGACTAGAAGCTTTCAGATCTTCTTTATCATTGAGTACTTTTGGTCCACATCAAACCCAGCACCTTTGTCAACTGTTCCGCCTGGGATGGCAAATATGCAGTCCTAGTGAAGACCTAAGTTTCCCCTTGTATTCAGAGGCTGGATGGGTCTGCATGGACACATGTAGGAGGACAATGTGGAGAAAGCCTCTTCTGCTGATGATTGCAGGGAAAAGCTAATGGCCTTCAGCAGCTGCTACTTAAAATTTTCAAGCAGGCTGAGAGAGTAAAAATTATCGGCCTTGGCATCAATTTGTTATTTGCAGCAAAACTCTTCTAATTAAGCAATAGTGTTCAGTCATATTTACCCTTCATTGGGCTACAAGGAACCCATATTTCTACTGCAATATATGCTACTGAAAAAAACCCCCAAATTATCAGTGAGTAAACGCTGCTGGAGTAAAATGAAAAAATAATATCATAGCTATTAGACCATGAAATCCTCTGTAACTAATTAATCTGCCAGGGAAAAGTTTGTTGGTGGTATTTCGGCTTCCTGCTGGGAACCTGTAAAGCCGGTACCACTGCCCGATACATCACTGAACGCGCGGCCGCTGCCACCTGCCCCTGGAAGTTCCCGTGTTTCACAGGTCCACGCAGCGGTGGGCGGGAGGTGGAAACCAGCCTGGAACACGCCGGGGCGCAGAGGCTTCGCTGCCTTCCGGCTCCTCTGAGGCGGCAGGGCCGCGTCCCGCAGTGCCGCGCTCGGCGGGGCCGGTGCGGGACTCCGGGTCCGCCGCGGGCGGGGGGCGGGCGGGGAGCGGGCCGGAGGCGCAGCGCAGCGCGGAGACGCCGCGCCCCGCCCGGCGGAGCTGTCCGCGCCCCGTGGTGCTGAAGCCGCAGCGCCCGCCCAGCCCCTTCCCCCGCCCCTCCTCCCCTTCCTCCCCGGCGTGGGCTCTCGCAGGCAGCCGACAGCTCGGGGCATCAAAGGTTGGGAAGGGCCCCATTCCTCCCTTGATTCCTTGATTCTCCCCCTCCTCACCCCGCCTTTTTGCTTCTTCGTTCCTTTTTTGTTGGTTTTTTTTTTTTTTTGAGCCGGGGAGGGAGGAGAGCGCGGCCACGTTCCACCCCTCCCTTCCTGCAAATCCCCGCTCGCACTGCAAACAATCTGCCTTCCCTATTGCATCCAAGGGAGGTAGCAACAGCAACATCATCACGGCAAGCCGGATGGGAGAGCGGAGAGGAGGCTGCTGCTGAGAGAGGAAGGCACACACGCACACACCAGCTCGATGTTGCCAAAGCGGTAGGAGCCGCACGAAAAATAAGCCATGCTGCCCCATGTGTCTGGCGCATTGTGCTTTATCCCAGCCTTTTAGGAGGAAGAAGAGAATTATCTGCTCCGATTTTTTTTTTTCCTGACAGCGAGAGTGCGACAGACTTGCGATGGTTGAATGTCAATGCCTGTGAGAGAGAGCAACAGTCAGAGGAGGAGGACAGAAGGGGAGGAAAATGAAGGTGGGGACGGTGGTGGAGAGAAAGAAGGAGCCTCGTCCAATGCATCAAAAGGAGGTTCCTGCAATTGCTGATAGAGTCCTGGCCGCCTCGCCATCCACAATGGTCTGTACAAGCTGCCAATGCGTTTGATGACGTTCCTGTTTTGTGAAAGGAGGAAAGGAAACGTGACCATGTAAGATCCACGTTTCCCCGGTCAATTACATGCGAAGAATAGATTCGATTTCGACGGGGTTTTTTGGTCCAGGATGGTAACAGCTTAGGGAATAATACAGCCGCCTTCCCTCACCAATTTCGCTCTGATTTTTTTTTTTTTTTTGTGTGTGGTACAGACAGCTGCTGGAATAGAGAAGGTCAGAATATATAAATATATATAAAATATATATGATATATATATTATATATATAAAAATATATTTGTCTCAGTACCTCTGGGATTAAGCTCATTGAATGCTAATAATTTCTTTCAGGACTTTTAATATTTACAATGAAATCTTTTAAAGGCAACGGTAAAATCTGAAGCCACCTGGGAGTACAGTGTTGGAAACGTAGGGTGTTTTCCCACAAACAATGTGAAGGTCTTTTTTGTCAGAGGCAATTTTGATAATAACAACAGCTACCAATTTTGCATTTTGATAGCCAGACCAGCTGCTATTTTGTCTGGGTTCACACCAGGATTCGTGTGATCAGGTTTTATTTTTTAATTGAAAAAAAATTACAAAATAGAAGAAAAAGGAAAATTACTTGAGATGCCAAATACTGTCGAGAGAACCATATTCTCCCTCCTCCCCACACCCACCGGAGACGTGGACCCTTCTTTTTTACAGGCTTAGGAGTTGCGAGAGCTGATCGGGGGCTCTTCTCCCGAGCCCGCTGCCTGCGCCCCTGGACCCTCGGGCGTGGGAGATTTATTTCCTCCTCCTCCTCCCGCTGATTTCTAAGCAAACTTGTGGAGGGGAGCAAAGGGTCCCCAAGCAGCACAGAGTCGGGTTTTTTTCTGGTGTGGATTTTTCTTTCAGTGGCTATCCCCGCCGGGTTGCAGCCGGGTTGCAGCGGGCTGCCGGGGATTCCGCCCCCTCGCCCTCCGGCTCTGCTTTTGTCCCTTCCCCGGCGGCCAGCGGAGCCCCCCCGGGCACTGCGGCCGCCGCGGAGCCCCCCGGCCGCGGGGCGCCCGGCTCCTGCCCTTTTTCTTTTCCCCCCCGTGCCCGCCTGCCAAGGAAAGGCACATGTTAATACCACCCGGCGCGGGCATTTTTTGCTACTGCTGCTGCGGGCTCCTCCGTCCGAGACAGATGTTGCGAAACCAAGGCCTCCTCAAGTGCCGCTGCCGCATGCTCTTCAATGACCTGAAGGTCTTCCTGCTGCGGAGACCCCCCGCGCCGCCGCCGCCCTCCCCGCCGCCGCCGCTCCCCATGCCCGGCGGCGCAGAGGCGGCGGCGGGGGCCGCTCCGCCCGGGGGG
>NW_020884877.1:19992295-20094747 GCF_003945725.1 Corapipo altera
GCGGGCGGCGGCGGGCGGCGGCGGCGGCGCGGGCAGCCCGGCCGCCGAGGAGTGGGGCAGCCCCGCCGGGGAGCCGCCCGCCTCCCTGCCCAGCAGCACCTCCTCGGATGACTTCGGCAAGGGCAAGGCCGAGGACCGATACTCGCTGGGCAGCAGCGTCGACAGCGGCATCCGCACCCCGCTCTGCAGGATCTGCTTCCAGGGGCCCGAGCAGGTGAGCGGCCGCGGGCGGTGGGCACCGGGGCGGGGGGACCGATGGAAGCGATGCCCCAGCCTGCGGGACGCGGGGCCTGATGCTTGCAGGGATGTCACTGGTGCTCGGAGCAGGACCCGAAAGCCATGGAGACTCTGCCCTCTGCCCAGGCCCTGGGCTTTAGGATTTTGCACCTCGGTAGTGTTTCCCCGGGAAGTGTGGGGTGGAGGCCTGCTCCATCCCTCTCTGCTGCCCAGCAGTCCTGCCCCGGGAGCCCATGCCCAGCCTCAGAGCTGTACAGCTGTGGCATGGGAGGGATGCGCTGACGCCTTCACGAAGCAGAGTGGAGCTCAGCAAGGGGGGCTTTTCCTTGCTTTGTGGGTGCCCAGTTGCAATGATACCAGAAGTGATGCAAAGGACGAGTTTAATGTGCTGTTTGCTTTTAAAAATACAGCTTCAGTCTGTACAAAGACATGTGGCAGGAGACAGCTCCACTTCAGTGGTTCCCAGGGGACAGCTAGTAGGAGCTCTGCAGGTGCTCCACTGCTCCCATGCTCCCAGTTGCACTAGCTGGAGGAGAAAACCGTCTGGTTACAACTGTAGCTGTTGAAGCTTGAGCCTTGAGATGCTTGTTGGAACAGACTGAGGTTAGGGCAGTGAAGTTTCCCTACACCACACAGGAGAATGAAACAAATGCAACTGTGCTAGAACATAAGATGCCACCTTGGGGCATTATTCTCCATATTTAATGACAATTAAAAGCAGCTCATGCATTTTCGGGCTGGCAACTTCCTTATAGTGATGTATCCAGCAACATTTGTACCTAACATGACATGGCTTGCAGGTGACAAGGAAAGCTGCAGACCTCTGTGGGATCAAGCCCATATATACTGATAACTTTACTGCTTGGGATAGTCCCATTAACTGTCTTAATAGGGGATCTTTGCATGGGAAAGGGTTAAGAGGTTTGACTCTACTGATACTATTTCCATTTTGGGCACAGATTCTGGCATGTAAGGTAATACATTGAAATCTTGAATGGGGTTTGCCCCATGTCTTCTTTCCCCTTCACAGACCTGTGTGCTCTGCTAAGGAAAGCTAGTTCTCATCTGAGAGTGGCCACGCTCTGGCACACATCCTGCCTTTCCCAGAGCTACCTACATCTGTAATGCAGTGATCGTGCCTTCCCTTATGCTGGTCCAAGGATGGTGGTGATGGGGGCTGGGAGGTGCAGAATAGGCTTCCATTCTTCTTTGGGAGAAGCAGGGCCTGCCATCAACCCATCCCAATATGCACAGCCTTGCTGGATGTGTCATACCAAGGGACCCATAGGTCACAACTCGGTTCTCAGTAGCCATCTCTAATGGTTTATGCTGTGAGACAGTTTTGATCATAGGATTTTAGATGGGGGTGGGGAAAATAATTCTTTTTTGGAGATATCGTATGCCTTCCTCACTTATTTGTCTTCTTCATGTCTCTTCTAAAAGTTGGAAGCCATGCAATTCACTCCCTGGGAATTTGCATTATTCCACATTTCTAGTACTCCTCCCTGGCTTGCCATTCTGCCTCTGTACATGAGACGTAGCACCTGCAAGATTGGCTTACGTGTCAGAGCAAATAGAACCTAAGCAGAATTAAAATAAAGGTAGCTCGCTTCCTTGGAGAACATTAATGCTTGAAAATAATTGGATGCTAATTTTCACACTGAAAACCAGTGTAGGTTGCATTGTAAAAGTGAGACTATTTGCTGACCATCTGCCAGCCTACCTGAGTGAGAAGCTGGGCAGACGTGACTGGCATCTAATAGAGTTTCACCAGGATTTCTCTTTTTTTTGCTTCTCACAGTTTCTGACCAATATAATAAGACACTTATGGCTGGATTCTGCCACTTGTCCTTGAGCTTTACCTTATTCTGTAAATAATTTTTTCTTCACCAGCATAGCTTGAGAAGTATCTAAAACCCTTTGCCCTGCAGCAGCTGGGAAGCATATTATGGAGGCCCAAATCATGAGGTTTTAAAGCACAGCCAGATCCCCAGATCCTGACACAGCTTCCTGGAAGTGCGTTTCAGAATAACTGAGTGCTGAATTGGTGCAGATGATGTCAAGACCTGTACTTTGGTTTACTTGGCCCTTATGTCAATAAAAATCCAACAGGGCTAAATCCCAAATTCCTTTTCTTTGTTATTATGGTGGTTATTACTGGTTTAGTCTTTGTTTCCCATTTGTTTTCCAACTCAACAGCTGAGCAAAGACTCTTCGTGTTTTGGACTTTCACAACTATAAAAGTCATAGATGCACATTATTCTCTACCACCTCTGCCAAGATCAGTATGAAAATTTATCTGCTTGGAAACAAAATATAATTGCTAGTTCTTTACTCTGTAGATTAATGACAATGACAGATATAAACAGTGTTTTATTTACCTGTCAAAACCATCTGAAACTGCTGCAGCTGTGGGCAAATTTGCAGGGCTGCATTACAGTACCAAGAACAAAAGCCATCATTATAAATTGACTGTTAGGTACTCTAAGCTTATTTACCCAGATAAAATGACAGTGAGTCTCCAAAAGAAGTTTTAATCCTGTTTCAATATAAAAAACCCCAACCAAAATAACAGCCAAAAAGGTTTCTTAGTAATCTGGCTTTGCAATAGGTTTTACTTAGTATATAATGCAAAATAAAATCAGTAGGGATTTTCACTTTAAATTTATGATTGCCCAACATGCATGATACTTCAGGCTACTGAATTGCTTATATCTTAAGCTCCTCGTGTGTGTTTGTGGCTCTTATGGGTAAGCTGCTTCTTTCATTTAAAAATGTGCTGAGGACCGTAGGAAGGAGGAAAGCTCATTATTGTGAAACTGTTCTGATCCTTGCATGTTACTCAAGAGAAACGCGGGTTGCAGACAAGAAAGAGTGGATCTGGTGATCAGGGGATCACAGCATCTGGGCTCCCGTTTGAGGGCACGACCAGCAAGCTCTTCTCAGGTCTGGCAGCTGAAAAAGGCAACTGCTTTCATTGAAATGAGAGCTTAACATCATGAAAGCTGAGAGACTGAACTCTGCACTTGGTAATGGCATTGCCTTTCAGGGACTTGCTTGGCATTTTCAAAGGTTTCAATGACTGAACATCCCGCACCGTTGTGTCAGGAAATTCTGAGACTATGGATTGAACGGCAAAGCTCTGGAGAGAAAGCAAGAAAGAAAAATGCTGGAGTATTTTCTTCTGTTTTGGGTAGTGCTAAGTGTTTGCAGAATTTTATCTGCTTTCCTGGATCTCTGACAATGTTCTGCAAGAGAAAGAAATGAAGATGAGCTCTGCTCTCACAAATGTTTCACAGTATTGGTACGATTCCAAGCTGAGAGCAAGTTGTGGAGATGAGCAGGAAAAAATATGGGTGAAAAGTCCCTTCACATCAGCGGATAAACTGTTTGCCCATGTCACAAGAAGTTAGCAGTACTGTGGAGTTTGGGATCTCAGAAGTTATGCTAGCTGTGCTGAAAATAAATAGAAAAGCGTTCTTAAATAAAACTGAGATAATTTGGAAATCCATATATTTCAAGGATTGCTTGTTAGATTGTCAGCTAGAGTGTGTGTACATCTTTTCTTCCCTATCAGTTTCAGTCTGCATTTCTCTATTTCTCTGTTCTGAGGAAAGATGCTGTAAGGATGGAGATTTGAAAAGTCAGTGCAGATAGATTTGGTTGGATAAGGAGGATCAGAGAGAACAGTCTGTGGACTGTTTTGCTCGCAGGCTTGGACTTAGCTCAGTATTCGATAGAAATGCTTGAAAATAGACTATCTTTCCCACCAAAGTTCCCTCTAGACTTTTGGGACACCAGCTCCTTAATATGAGAACATGAAGACCTTCAAGGAAATTGGAAGGGAAGACAATTTACAATGGATATTAGGGCATACATTTCCATGTGATATGTAATTAGGCTGTGGAGCTCCTTGCTGCAGGACATCAGCAAGACAAGGAGCTAAAGTTTAATGAGTGATTGTAAAGCCATGTGGTTATTAAGACTACTTAGTGTCAGAACAATTAATGATAACACTTCTGAAAGTAATATTCACACTTCACATCTGAAGCCAATCTAGAGATCAGGGTAAGACTGAAGAGGAGCAAAACCTTGGGGCTGGTCTCTAGCCCCACAGCTCACCAGCCTCTTGTGTGTAACCAGTGGGATCTTCCTCTGCAGGTGCATGTCTGGATTTCATGCACGTGTAATGTAATGTCTTCATCATCAAGGCACTTGCCGTGTTCAGGACTTCTCTAGAGCTAAGCTGAGCCTAAATTACTCAGTCTGGATTAACACACATTCTTGGAGGCCCTATGTAGGATCAGTGAATGGTCAGTACTGTTGAACGGCTGGTCATTAGCATGTGTTGCTTGAAATAACCACTGAGAATCTCAGCCCCATTCCTGTTCCAGGCACAGGCAAAAAGCATCTTTAGCCCCCTGCCTAGTAGGATTTGCAGAAAAGGCATGAGCTAAGCCAGAAAATATTGCCACTCTACAGACTGGTCTCTCAGCAGCACAGAGGAGTGCAGATCTCCGGGATGCCTGGTTTCTGATTTACAACATTGTAAGATCAAGGAGACTCAGGTACCTGTTTTCTGGAGTGAGACAAAAAGAGGCAGGCTGTGGCATAATGCAGGGCACAGGTGTGATAATGAATGAGTGGAAGAAGAAACAACTGTGCAGCCATCATCACAACCATGTGCAAAGCCAGGAAAACTTGGGAATGGAGATGCTGGTATTTCAAGGGGTCTGTCCAAACTGGCTAGACAGTCAGGATGCTCTTTTCAAACATTGACTCACAGAATGACAGTGCAGGGTTCCCATCCATGTCCTTTCATAGGTGTGTTCCCACAGGGTTCATTAACTTGGTGTTAGAAGGAGAATCATTCATTGGAAAACAGCCAGTCCTGCTAAAACTAAAGACTAAGAGATTTTGGGATGCAGCTGTTTAGATTTCAATCTGTATATTGTAATTTATGACAGAAAGGAAGAGAAGATGCTTCCTGTGACATTCAGTCCACCTCTCTGCCTTCCCATCTTTGAATCTTAATGCCTCCATAGCTCTCCTGTTTCATCTGTCCCAGGATCAAATCTGTGCTGTGTAGGCAGACCATTCTTGGCTTTGGCAAAAGCTTTGCTTGAGCCATCAACTGAATGAAGCCCAGGATGCCGTCTATTTTAGATTTAGATGCTGTTGCTACAGAGTTGATTGGCAAAGCTCCCATTAACTTCAACAGCAAAAGTGTAGGCATCCAGTAGCAGGGACCTGACCCCTGTATTTCAGTAATGTTGTGCACACAGCAGGGTTTCTATAAATAATAGTGAAAGCCACTAATCCCATTGACTTTTAATTGCTCCAGAAGACAGGGTTTTCACCTTCTGTGCCTGCTGAAACTCTGATGCCTGACCCATTTATTTCGGTGCTACTAGCTGGCCTGAGCAGCAGTTTTTCTTTTCTTTCACTTTTCCCCATATAAAAGGCTTCATGAAGGAACTTGTCTGTGTTCATGTCACTGTTTCTTAAATATACATTTCAGGCCATGATTACCAGTGGCTGATGTCAGTTAGTGACAGAACAAGCAATGCAAAAGCATGTAGCTCCATTGTTTGCATCTGTAGAGTCTCTGTTATTTCCACAAAGGCAACGCTTGCTCCTGGAAGGGCTCTGTTCATACAAAACTGAATTGCATTCAGGTTGTCTTTCAAGCAAAAATTCATTCCTGGCAAGGGCCGCCTTTTGCTCACATTTGTGTTTTTCCATTCAAGGCTGACCCAGTCCAGAAGTCAGAAATGTGGTTGTACCAAAAATATGTGATTCTGCGTGTCCTATGCGTCTGCTGCACGTGTCTCCACCACTCCTAGGCTGGAGTAAGATAATAAGATAATGAGTAACTACAATTGTTACTGGTTCATATCTGTGGCCATCCCATCCTTTTATTAGCTGATTGCTAAAGGAATAAAGCCATGTGGTGGTGTTAGCTGTTACAGTTTATGCTCATCAGCCCTCCTCAACCGATTGGCTAATTTCAGCCAGATTTGGCAGAGAGTAGAGATCTGAAAGGCATTAAATTCCTGTAAGTTTCATGAAAACTAGCTGGATAAAGAAGAGGAAAGCTAGAAATGTCCTGTTGTGGGAGAGATTATAGCACTGTCTGTGGTAGACACTGCAGGACATGGAGGACAAAGCTTCAGATGGAACAACTGCTTTAACAGGAATGTGTATCCCATCAGACAAAAAAAGAACAACCCCATCATCATATGGTTTCCATGGGAAACCAGACTTACAGAATAGCTTGTTAACTTTTTATCTTTCTCCTTTTCCTTTGTTAATCAGGATTGCTTACCTAAAATGAATTGCTTGATGCCGAAGACTTTCTTATCTTCCCCCATCTTTTCACAACCTACCTTTTATCCTTTTCTGATTTATCACTGGTTGCAGTAGAACAGATTACATTCTTGGCAGCAAAGAGTGATGAGTGATGACTTTCTTCTGATGAAGAAAATAACAGCAAGACCTGAAAATGTATGTAGATAATAAACGGGCTGCCCCCCATGCCCCACTGTGAGAAGTGATAAGGCAAAGTCATGGTGGGCAGACTGATTGCAGTGACAGGGCCCATACCCTGAAATCCTCACACGTATTTTCTTCTCTCATGTCATTTCTCCTTTACAGTCTTTGGTGGTTTTCTCTCACCTCCTCTTCTTTCCCTTCTTCTTGGCTAAAGTCAATTCATGCATCAGATCTTGGCCCCACCCATCCTATCTGGTTCTACTCTGCACAAGTTCTCCTATGGCCTATTTACCATCATATCCAAGCCTTCTCTGTGTGCAGCTTGAACACTGATGACATGACTCAAAAAAGTCGCATAAGTTTAACCTGCTTCCCTGTGTGGAGAGTGAGGGATGGGATGGTACAGAATGGGAGAATGATAAGCAAAAATATGGTTTACGTATTATTTTAGTCTTTCCTATATCTAGTGCCTTGTGTTTGTTGGAGAAACCAGGCTGTGCTTGGGGAAAACTGTGTAACCTCCGTGGAGGATGGGGTAGTTCAATCTTGAAAGGAACCCTGAAAAAGTTTTGTTTCCTCTGTAGAAGAACTTCCTGGCAAACTTCCATTATGGTTGGAGAATTGGACTGTCAGACTTACTTTTTACTATGGAATCACAGGCATTTAGACCAGCAGGTTCACAGAAAAAACAATTTTGTAGAACAGGAGAGAAAATAAACTTGATAGTCCACCAGTTTGGAGGCCAAAGACTGCTATTGTCTTTGCAGTGTCTTTGCATGTCGCTTTTAGCAGAAGTTTACCAAGGATTGCTTGATTGACAGTGTGTTTACATTTAAGATAAGGCCATGGGGTCACCTTTCCCACGCAAAAGTCTGTGCCATTAGCTAAGAGATGAGTGTTAGAGGCACCTTTAAGGTTTATAGTGCATTAAACATTTGTAGGTGTTTGCCCTCATGGCCTGAAGGGAGTCCTGTGGCTGCATCCTCTGTCAAGTTGTTCCTTGTGACTGCCATTGTAACCCCGGGTACTATGTGGGTTTAGCTTCTGTTTCTTAATCCATGCACTGATCATGCCCAAGCATCATGCCCAGGTCTCAAGAGAATGAGTCCATCCATCCAAAATCCTGAGGCTGATCTAACCAGTTCTTAAGGATGAGCATGGCTGGAGAATCTGTCTTTCCTGCTGCAGCTCATTTCTTCTTGCCCTCCCATTAGGAGGACAACAGATTATTTTTACCTTTACTTGTTTTCCAAGAAGTAAGTAACTGAAGGTGATTTCCAGTAGCTACACAGTGAAAATTCACCCTTTCAGGACTTCACAAGTTCAGGTGGCAACTGAAGCCATAACATTCCCTGTTCTTCTCTAGGCTGAACAATTCCAATTCTGCCTTTGCTTTTATGACCTGTTTTGTAGACTGCTAATCATCCTTGGTGTTATCCTCTGGACTCTCCCCAAGTGGTCCATATTTTGCTTTAAGTGCACTGGAAACAATTCTCCAGCTGAATCCTTGTCAGTGGTGAGCAGTGCAGAAAGGTCTTGAATCCTGTTTAACAAGTAACAGAAGTCATCCATTCCAGGGTAATGTTTGCTTTATTTATTTATTTATGGAACAGCAGAAGATTATTGATCGTTACTCAACTCATGATCCAGTACGGTCTCTTTGTCCTTCAGAGCTGCTCCTTGGGCAGTTATCCATTCTGACTCTATGCACTTGGCATTACTCTCTCAGTGGAGGAGCTGTATTTGGCCTTACTGAATTGCATCCCTTTTTCCTCAGTAGCAGGCACTTCCAGGAGGGCCTGCAGATGCACTAAGCATTAAGTCTGTTGAATCTTTGAGGTCATTAATGATTTGAGCTCTTCTGCCTTGCCTCCTGAGGAGAGTTGGGAGGAAAAGGCTGGAGAAGCCGCTGTGCTTTTCTTAAAGGATCCCTTGACTGCCATAGATAAGGCTTATGGCTGGGGCTGGTCCTGTCGTTGCCCGTTTACAGCCATGTGGAAGAGGAGCAAATGGATCCTCATTACTTCAGTTCAGGTGTCAGCTCTCTGCCCCAGTTAAAGCCACTCTCAGCAAGGCTGAATATGATTTTCCTGACAGATTTAGGGCTGTAGCCAGTCCTGATTGAAATGTTGCCCCCATCACCCACTTCTCTCCTGCTTCTGCAATCACTTTATGGATGGGGTGGCTCACATTTCCTCCACCTTCTTCTACTAGCACTGTCACTTGGGCATTAACCCTACCCTCACCTTGAGATTCTTTTCTCTCATTTCCCTGTTGTGTATTCATGTTGTGCCTAGGTCTTCATTTGCTTACTTTAGGGTATAACAGATACTTGCTCATATTCTCATTTCTTGCTTTCATTTCTGTGATACCTTTTTCTCCAACTTCCTAGCATAGGCATTGCCCTGCTTCCCTTGAGTCAAAACCAAGCAGATCACTTCTTTGACTGGTATCTTGATGGAAGAAGTGGTTTTCCAAGAACTTCCACGTGCATGTCCCTGCCCATCAGTGTTCCCTGTCCTTACCAAGACAGGTCCTGTATTGTTTTTCACTCCAATTCTCATTCTTTGGGAGAGCTAAGAAAGCTGTGTGGAAGAATCTGTTGAAGACATAACACACAGCATCAGCACACAGGAATCCCGCTGACACTTCACCCACATCACATCAGCACCTACCCTGGCAATTTCATTCAGGTGGTGAACTAAAGTTCAATGGGTGGTTTGCACTTTCTGCAAGTTGGGGGGTGATGGGCTAAAGCTGCCCCTCCAAACACCCCACTGCTTTTAGTTGTGTTAGGTGTTCTTCTCAGCTTGTCTCATATGTTGCATGACCTTGCACTGTCTGATGAATGAAGCACTTCCCTCTTCTCCTTGTTAAGCACACTAGGACATGTCAGGATTTAAAGTGCTGGAAAAGTACAAGAATATTATTATCCCATTCCAAGTGATATTAAAAGAACATTAAGACGGATCAGATGAGCATTCAAGAAAAGTAGGTAATAATAAAATACTGTATCGGAGAGAAATAACAGTTAAGTAATTAAAGAGAGGGTTTGCACAAGAGGCAGAAGGAGAGTTATGGGTGCTTCTGGCCTCTAGACCATTCTTTATTTTAATACTATGGTAACCTTTACAGGATGTCAGTATGTCAAGCATTGCACCAAGAAGTGAAACAAAGGCTTTTCTTGCCCTAAAGAGTTCACATTTAGGACATAAAAACCCAACATTTCCTTAACATTGAAGAGACATGCAATCGTACAAGATTTAGGGCCAGAGGGAGTTATTGGGCCAGTCTAGTCTGAGCCTCTCTATAATAGCAGTGAAATAAGTTCCCTGAATGAAATTCCTGCTTGAAGGTTAATAGCTGTGCAAGGACTGGAGAAGAAATATCCCATCTTGATTTTCAGATCTCCCAGCAATGGGAAATTGTTGCAGTGCCCAAGGAGAAAATCTGGGGAAACAAGAGAACTGAAACTGTCTTTGCATATCAACTTTTGTCTTTTCTGTCACAGAAAGTCCTGTGTACTCTGTGCATCCTTAGAAACCAGCTTCAAAAACCCTTGGGCTAGCTGGCAGAGAAGATTTCCCTCATGGAAGAAGTTCTGTGTTTGAAGACAGTTTTATTCCACATCAGATTAAAAGGAAGAAACTTTCAGCCTGGAAAAACACTCATGGGATTCAGCTAGTTAGGAAAAACACAGTTCATAGCCTCCTCTGACATATGAGATCAGAAGTGCTGTCACCTACATTTAACCCACATTTGGAAAATTTTCTTCATACATGGGATGGCTACATAATTTCTAAGAAAAACATTTCTACAGCCCCCATAGCCTGCAGTGAGGAATCCTACATAGAGTCCAGCTTGCTAAACTGTCATGACCTGGCGCAGCTGCCATCGTAATTCTCTTTCCCACTCCTTATGATTAATTTCTTGCCCTTCTTGCAGATGTGTGAAATCTGCAGGAGGGTCCTTGGCCTTCCCAACCTACATCTATTCATAAGATTTCTTCTTTCACCTTTTTCTTGGTGATACCAGACAAGAGCCTCATCTCTTTGAAGGTGTGCTCAGGCAGGTGATGCAAATGTCAGGTGATGGTGACAATTCTGAGTAGCTCAGATCAAACAAAATCGCACAACCTCAGAATAATTTTGGATGCAGAAACCTCAGGAGGTCATTTTGTTCAATGCTCACTCAAGCAGATCTGACCAGATCAGATACCCAGATATCCAGAGCTGGATAGCTGCAAAGACAGTTATTCCACACATCTCTCTGGCCCTGGTTTAATGTTTGACCTCCCTTATGGTGAAAATATGAGGGTTCTATTTTTTATTTATAATCATATTTCTTATGTTTCAAATTGTATCTGTTTCCTCTTGTCTTGTAACCATGCAGCTTGGAGAAGAGTTGGCTTTCTTGCTGTACCTTTCTATGAGGTGGCTGAAGATAGCAGTAAGATCTCCCCTTAGCTTTTACAGTGATTTTAGAAAGAGTTGTGCAAAAGATAGGATTAAATGTCTGCTCTAATTCCCCAGGATGGATTTTCACAGGGGCTGAGATTTTTATAATGGTAGTCAGATAAATAGCAAGGGAAAATAGCTGCCCCTCTATAGCTTGAAGAATGAGAACAAACATTGCTAATAATAGTAAAGGCTCAGATATTTCTCTTTGTCATAGCCAGGACACTTCTTGATCCAATAATCACTAAACCTCCAAGAGGTGATACCATGTCAAATCTGAGTCTTATAGAAATGCTGGTGGTAGAAAAGCTTGATTGAGCAAGAACTGTTTCTGCTTAAATTGAACAGAAGGATAAGCAAAAAGAGATCTGTAACTAAGGTTTTCAACTTTACAAAAGCAGATTTTGAAAAATTAGGAATCCTCAAAAATGTGCAATATAACTGAAATTTATTATACAATGTCTAATTACTGCGAAAACCTCCATTAGCTTCTTTGTAACAAACAGAAGCATTATGTTTCAATTGCTGCTTTCTGGAAGCTTACAGCCATTCTCCTTTCTACAGGCCATTTTTACTTTCAGGCTTCAAGTAATTTGCTTGGAAAGCTGTTCAAAACCTGTCCCAAGATGAGTTTTAATAAAACGGAAAAATATTCTTTTCTCTCTTTCTTACTTGCTTCCCTAGCATCAATAGTTCTCCATGTCAGTTCTATGTCCACAAGATACACTCTGTGCCATTTAAACTTCTCTGCCAAATTCAACCACCTTTGATAAATAAAGGCTGCAGAACTCCTAAGCTCTTATGAGTTGCATGAAAATGTGTGGCCAAGGGGGCATACCCCCCATACTGGGTTTGTAGTGCCATGGAAGGGAATTTTCATAACAGGTCCACAATTACTAGATATCAAAAAAGCCACTTTACTCCCATGTTCAATTCAGGGGGAACCTACCCGTTGTTTGGGTCCATTGCTCTGAGAACTTCTGGTTTTGCTGTTGTCTTTGTTCTTAATTTTGTTTACAAAAAGACAAGAAAAAGATCCATCTGCCAGCAGAAGCTGAGCTAGCAAGTTTGAGTGCAGTACCAGAGTATTTCAGAAAACAGTACACTTACACTTAGGAAAACAAAGGAACTGCATAGTAAAAGTTTTAGAGGCTTCTCCACTGACTCCAGTCCAAGATCTGTTATTTCAGTCGGCCTCTTTCAAGGGCACTTCCCAAAGGGGCAGTCACACACAGCTGAATGGTACTTGCCCTTCAGGCAGCACAGACATAAAGGAGGTTGATGCAGCACTAGCTGGGATGGCTTGAAAGCCTGGACCAGTGTCTTTGGTAATTGGTAGTTGATGGCAGCACCTCTTCCCCAAGCCTGCAGAATCCTACATGTCACTCCATCACTGTAGCAAACTCAGCTGGATTGGAGAGCCAGGTGACCAGGGGAACAATTGTAGATCAGTTAAGTGATAATGAATGGCAGAGAGAATATCAGAAATAATTCTGTGCAACTTAACAAGAGGAGGAATTTTGATCAGAGGCATCCAAAGTGCATCTGTCAGTAGGAAAGCGAGCTAAGCTGCTGGGACTCTTCAGAAGTTCTTATTGGTGTAGTAAGCCAAAGGAGATGCAGGGACTGCTACAGGCTTATGGATTTCTAAGGAGCAGTCTGAGAGGCCCCACATCAGAGATTATTTGCAAAGGCATACAAATGTGTGTGTGTGTAACTGAGCTGCTCTGCGTGTGTTTGGGAGGATCAGAAACATATGGGGCAAATGTCGCAATCTCTGAAGCTGGCAGGAGGTTTGCTACCATAGCGTGGCTCTGTTTTCTGTTTGGGTTGGATCCAGCTATTTTTCCTTGTAATAGATGTGAGAAGGCTACTGAGATTGGGTTTCTGTGATGAAACAGAAGATGCAGGGGGATGATCTTGGGGCAGACGAGGCTGGAAAACACATGCTCTGCTTCTCTGATCAGCACAAGGCCATGTTGTACCTCATGGAACCTCACTCATTCGTTCCCACGGACTATCCCACTGCCACCAAAAAAGTCCAGTGGCATTCATCAGCTCCTTCTTTCTTTGTATCCCAGTTCAGCTTTTCTCCACATTTGTGTCTCCTTCAAATGGGGCTCAGGGATCTGTAGCTTATCCCTCTCCAGGTGATGTGTCTCCAACAGGAGAATGTAACTCTCTGTCTTTTCTCACCAGATAATCCTCTACTCCTAAGCAATGTGATAGGAGCAGCAATACCAGCCCTCCTGGGCTACAGGGGAGATTTCCACTTTCTCTTAACTACATCCTGAATGTTCCCAGTTTTTCAGCATGCTCTGCATTTTGGCCTGATTAGGCTATTTGTTCTGTTGTATTGCAGAGACAAGGAGTGGTGCTTAGGCACAAGAGAGTATGTTCTCTCTGTATCCTGTAAAATAAAAGAAAATGTGCTCAGCTGGAAATGAAACAACTTGGAGTTCAAAACTCACTTCCACTGACAGCTGTTTTGCATTTTCATACACTCACCAACCACCAGTACAGGCCAAGGTCTTTACCCCTAGGTAAATGCTCCTAAGGTCCTTAGCTATTTGTATGCTGGATATACTCATGAGTCAAAAGGAGGCTGCACAAATGCACAGAGATTGGGAAAACCATCCAGATCCTTCCCATTTGGCCTGCCTTAACCGTGTTTTTGGAACAAATATCCACCCACCGAGTCCCCTTTCTCAGACTGCCCTGTGGTATTTGTTCCCAGGGTGAGGTAAAACCCACAAGTCCTTCTAGACAACACTGTTTGGTACTCTCTGACACAGCTTCAAGTGTAATGGGTGGGTTGCAGCATGAATAATAGCCCTTCCTGTGATTTATATCTTGTCAAGGGAGAGAGAGGGATTTTTGCAAGATACCTATCTACCTGTCAATGCTTATGGCACAACTGCTGGGACACATCTGCACTCATGTGACCGTCTTTAATCTGTTTCCTTTTAAATCACTGTGTCTACATTGCCTTGAGCTGTTTTCCTTCACTCCTGAAATACGCACAGCAGCATTGGAGGTAGGTTTCTGCAGTGCATTGCTCTGCTTCTGGGCTTCAGGGCTTTTATGAGATGGTCAGAGCTTCATGGGGGTCAGGGACCTGGGTTCCCACCAGCACACTCCATGACCCTTCTGTCTTTGGAGGTTCTTCATGATCTCCAGGCAGCAGTCAGCCTTCAGGCACTGCCGCAGCGTGTGCTGATCCCAGCACTCGCTATGGAGCAGGGACTGGCTGTATGTGTGTTTGTGGCAGCGTGGGAGAAAGCAGATGCCACGTGGCTGAGCCAAATTGGATTGAGAAGGAGATTAAATGGTCATTTGAGGGTCACGTTTTCCTGCAGAGGGCAGATTGATGGCATGGTGCACATCTGGGCTGTGGAGCAGATGCAGCAGAGTTTCAGCTGCTGCGAGGCACTTTCCCGGAGGACTCTGCTGAGCTCACTACAGGATTGGAAACACAACACAGCAGCAGCTAAGAGCTCCCCCATCCAGGGATGTCCCTGTGAGGAAAGTGTTCCTTTGGAATGTGACTACTCTTTGCTGCTACTGGTACATTTCTAGTTACAGATCTACACTTTGGCTGTTCCTCCCAGAAGTATGTGCATGGCATGTCCAGTGCAGTGTGGAGATTAGCAGTGTATGAGAATTGTGCTGAATCACAGTGGCTCACAGATCAGGCCTGCATGTCTTCTGTTGTTTCAGTCCTCTTATCAGTGCTTGATGTTCACCCACTGAAAAAGATCTTTCCATCTGACCAACCATCCAGGAAGTTCACCAGGTCATGAAAGCAGGCTGACCTGGAAAGATCCAAGATACAAGGATGTTTCAGAACTTGATTTAGGCTTGAGCACTTTCTGACACTAGGATGTCAGAGCTGTGACCATGAAATGGTAGTGAGCCCTTGCTGGATGGTACAAGTGGTAAAGAAAAGTTCCCGGGGAGGGTGGTATTCACCCCATATTAGAAGATCTCTAAGCAAATAGCACAGTGTGGTATGGAGGAAAACCACATGGCCTGCCTCCATGAGTGCTCGGAGGGGAGCATCTCTGCTTTCTGCAGAGCCAGAGTTTGCCTTCCTGCTAGAGAAAAAGAAATAGACAGAATGGTGTGGGGAACTGAGCAGCAAACACAGTCCTCTCAGATGAGAGCTAACTTAGAGATCAGTGTTAAAAAAACCCAGATTTTAGAATTAAGGTGGCAGCTTGGTCACTTGATTACAGGTCCCAACCAAGGTAGAGGATTGCTCTCTGGCTCTAAGAGGACACTTTTAGAGCAGTTCCCCTATAGTGTTGGCTTGATTAGAGGAGGTCTCTCTTCCAGTTCAAGTGGATGAAAGGGAATGAACAGCAACCAAGGAGCTGAGCTTTGTAAATAAGCCGTGATTCTGGGCACATCACCAAGGTGGGACACAGCTCTGAATTGCAGACACCTCAATGTGAGTGTCACAACGTAGGTGTCTGCATGTGGACTGGATGTCTAGGCAGTGAAAAATCAAGAGCTTGACTCATGCCCACGCAATTATTTCTTAGTGGAAAACTTCTTGAGGTAGATAATTGTGCCCCTAGTCAATACAGTCAGTGGAGCTGGAGAGCTAGACACCTACATTTGCTCAGCTGACTCACTCCTGGGGCTCTGCTGTCAACATTGACTAGACCTCCATCGATTATACGGGGACAAGGACATCCAGTGTTCATATAGCTGCTACATCTAGATATAGTCTCTCTGGACCTGGATTCACCTGTAGTGATACATAGGACCCTTTCATGCCACCATGAAGCAGGACTGGAGATCTTCACTTTCTTCTAGGAATACTGTAAGGGATCCTTGTTCAACTATAAAACACTAAAACCACTTCAAAGCTAGGTGCTCTGCAAATGCTGACTGTTCACATTATTATAAGTAAACAGCAATTCAGAAATGCATGCACGACATTGAAGAGTAGTAAACAGATGGGAGAAGTTGCCAAGTAAGGCCATGCTGAAGCGGTGAGCAAAAATAAGTGTTAGAGACAGTCTGACATTTTTATAGCAAGACAGACGCAGCCAGGATTTGAAGCATATAGCAATAAAGTGGGGTCAAGGAGGTGAGCTGCCTTTTCTTGGCCAAGTTCTTCTCCTGTTGGGCAGTCCCTTCTGTGCTCAGACAGCAAACCTTTCTTGTTGCTGGCCTGGCTGGGTGCAACACAGCTCCATGGGGCAACACAGCTCCAGTGGACGAGGCAGGAAAAGTGATACTGTTTGTGGTGAGCTGCTGTGTGGGAGAAAAGAGACTTTAAACACAGCTTTGAAGTCACTGAGTTACATCAGCACTGGGCTGAGTTGAACTGACAACTACTAATTACTGAGAGAAAAATGACTCACGAAAAAACAATAATAATTGTCTTACATCTAATGGATGACTTACAGTCAAATAGAAAACTACAGTCTTGGCACAGGGGACATGCATAATGTGACAGACAGCCTGCTGCCTCACGTATCTTTTACAGAAATAGAGTTCAAAAGTTGTGCAAGACGTGCTGTATTTTAATTAATCAAAGCCCAGAAATGCTGTTCTGCAAACCTAGGCAGAAGTTGCATGAGGATACCTTTCTCCTGGCAAAACACTGAAACTCTGGCTTCTGAGAAGTTCCTATTTTCCCTTTTCCAATATCCGACTGGAATTGGTGCTGGAAACTCTCCCATGGGGAGGGGAGAGCATTAGCAGAGGGAGTGTCCATAGAGAAATAATGAAAGGGAGCCATTCTTGGGGACTGATGTAGTAAACGTGTGACAGGTGCTCCTGGAAATTCATGTGTCTGTCAGAGATGATAAAACTACTTCCCGTTGGTGTGATAAGAATGTATTAAATATTTGTCTGGGTTTACACTGGCACAGATTGTAAGGGAAGCTCTTGTATTTTAAGGGATTACATACTTTACTACCATATATGCTACCTAAGTAGTACTGAGAGCAGTTCTCGCATGAGTCTGTGATACAAGGGAACGGTAAGCAAAAGGCAAATGGTTGATCATGGTCTTAGATGTAATTTGGATCAACCGACATGGTTTTCCTATTTTTGGCATTCAAAATGATCTTTCCACCTCCATGAAGTAGCCTGAAGTCTGTCTGAAATCTGAGCTGGTGCTGAGGCTCTCCTCATTTGGGTGTAAATGGCTCCACCATGCTTCTTGGGCTCAGGAGCATGGAGGATCCGTCTCTGATTCTCAGCTCACATTTTAATCAGCAGGTAATTTCCAATCTCTATTTTGGGAGGGACAGTTCAGCAGCCCTTGGCTCTGACTTTCAAACTGCTGGGCCTACTCAGCAGACAGAGATGTCTGCTGGGGACCAAGGCACTCAGCATCTCTGGAAACAGCACCAGCAGTTCAATGTAATTTTTATTTTTTAAAGAAAAAGTTGGCTTGGTTGGCCTTTGAGTTACTGTTTGTTATTTTCCCATGCGTTATTGATAATTCTTGTTATTGGGTCATTTCTCTTTGTAAGCATTTTAAGTACAGTTCAACACCAGTGTGTGACATGCAATTCCCTGAGATAGTGGTGGCCTCCTGTTCGCCTCTCCATCTCTTTTTTTCTCTCTCTTACAATCACTTGAAGGTTCCCTTGAGCCTGTGCTTAGCTGGTTCACCCTGGACTCTAAATAGTAACATCCTTAATCCAGGGGACTTCTCTAATCCTGAGGTCAGAGTGGGAGGCATGAGTGATTGCTCTGAGCAGCAAACCCATTTATGCTAAGTGTTTCACTCTCTGAGCAGCATCGTTGAGGAAGGACGAGATTAGAAGGATATCACTGGCAAAGTGACTAAGAGATTTATCTTATTCATAGGCTTGGCTTGTACTTAAGGAATTTACATTATTGGGATTTTTTAAAATCCAAGCTGGCTGAATCTATCCGTCTTCCAGCAGTGCCGCAGATATCAAAGGCTTGTTGCTTCCTTCCTCGTTTGTACTTTGCAGTACCTACACATTGCTCTCACTGCTTTCTCTGTTGCTTTTCTACACCTGTTTCCATATGCCAGGAGTACCACCAGCACCCCCAAGTCCTTAAGAGATTATCGTAAGGCAACTCAATGTCAAGACATTTTCCTAGATATTCAATATGTTTTTTCTTTTGCTTAATTAATTTCTTCATGATTTGTTTAGTTAATGCTGTTGGGAAGGATTAAGAGGGATGCATCTCCCTCTGACACTGACATGTCTGGATATTTATAATAAAGAGGAGTTAGATCTCCTTGAAACTTCTAAGTCAGAGATCCCCTCTAGAGAGGGAGCTGGGCTGATCATAGTATGAAGATAAGTATTTCTGTGCATCTTTCCTGAGAGAAAACTCTCAGGAGCTCAGACCTCAGGGAGCCCCTACCCTGCCTGAGATCAGGGATACCAGCAGGAGGGCCCTGCCAGCACGAGAGCCCCAGTTCACAACACTGAGCCAAGGCCTGGAATGCCTTTGCTTCACCAGGACTATGTATTCAGCCAGACTACTTGGAGAAATTATATCAGCTAAACCCCACACCCCTCTGCTAAGGAAGACTGACACCTTGTTGGGGACTGGATGGAGGGGGGGCATGGCTGGCACAAATGAGTTGCTCTGGGTTAAGGCTGCATGAAACAAGACATGCAATGCTGGAAGGTAAAATATCCACGGTGAGCATAGTCAGGCTAAGGTCAGTTCAGAAACTGTATCCTCCCACTGTGGTGTCTCCCTGCATAGCAATTCAGCCAGGAGTACCAGAGACATTCCCATGGGAAAGAAAAAGGTGTCACTGAAGTTGAAGAAGAGGTTGGTGTCACTGAAAGAAGGTGAAGTCTTATCTACAGACCTTTCTTCAGGGTAAGAGTGACTGTCCAGTCTCTTGGTGATGTGTGGTCATGAGCAAGCTGAGCCAGTCCTTGCAGCTATAGTGAGCAGCAATCTCAGCTCTGCATTTCCACTGTTTCCAAGCTCTAGCACCACTCTCTATGCAGCCAGGGACTTGATCCAACAAGAATCAACTTTTTAAAATTTTTGATTGACTTTCTGTTGAATCAGTTCCCCCATCTGACCACCTGGTCACCAACACAGCACTGGTGAAGGGGCAGGGCAGCACACCTGAAAGGGCAAGGGGAAGATGGCAGCACAGACTTAGCATAAACTGTGCATAGAATTGCATCCAGATACCAATTCCCTTCTAGCAACAATGAAGTATAAGGCATTTGAAGATATACTGCAGCAATTTCAAGGGGATTATTCTATATTCAGCCCAGTGAGATAAAGCAAATTTTGGGCTCAGCAGTTGGCACATGACTGATGCCCAGGAGGTTCCTGTGCTCTCCACTCAAGTTGGGGAGGTTGGTATTGCTGTCCTTCACCTGCTGCACTTTTGAGATCAAATTAACATAGAACCAGTGAAAATTTGGGCTCGAAAAGCCTGGATAGATGTGCTGTCTATGCCCACCACCTGCCTTACCTGTACCTCTGACATGGCTCCGGCTCTATCCCTGCATCACCACCAATCTCCCATATCATCCTGCTTCTCTCCACCTCGTGGCCCCCAGCTGATTCCCCACCTCTCACTCTTCTACTTGTTTCCAGGCATACCTCTCCTTTTTCCTCCTCTCTCCTTCATATCTGGTGCTCTGACCTGGGCAGAAGGTCCCTTCTGTCCTCCTTGGGAACAGCAATTCCTTGACCAATTTCTAGCAGCAGAGTGAGACTGGGGACAAAGCCACACTCCAATGTCCCCTTAGCTCCCTCTGGTGAGCATGAGACCAGGTTTGGTGCCTCCACTTCCTCATCCCCTCCCTCCCAGCAGAGATGGAAATAGTGTCCTCCAAGCCTGTGTCACTTATGAGACCCTGGAGTGCCTGGACAAACTGTGTGTCTGTGCCTGTCCCAGCACTGCTGCTGCCATTTCTTCATCAGAGAACAAATAGGGGAAAGCAGCCACGAATGAGAAAGCACCTCTCTTACACCTCCACTTCCCAGACCCCTTCCAAGCTCAGTACTGCAGTCACCACATTTGTGATCATCCTCACACAGGACTCTTTCTCCTTTGGCACATCCCCATCATCTGCACATCTCCCATTTCCCAGCCCAGCCTCCAGAAATGGTCTTGCTGGGTAACCTCCCTTAATCTTCACCTTCCTCCCCAGCAGGAGTTTGGGTGGAGAAGGCAAGCAAAACCTCTCACTTGGAGTGGGTGTGCTTAATTTGGTGTTTGTTTTCAGTGCCGTCTGCTCATCACTGCTTAATGGATTTCATTTGTGATGCTGAAAGAAAGAAAAAAAGAGCTATGTCCCTGCCTCACTACAGCACCTTCTTTCAAGGGAAAATAGCTTCCCTGTTTGCTCCTTGATGGCTCTTTGTGTCTGCAGGGTTCAGCTATCAAAAGCTGAAATATACCTGAAGCATGCGTTTAAATGCTGCTTATTTTCTCCCTCCTGGGAGCAGGTGAAAGGTTTTAAGTCTGGTCCTGTTCTGCCAAGGGAAAAAGCGATGCTAAAATGCAGCCTGCCCCAGTAGAGGAGCCAGCTGAAGAGGGTGGCTCTGGACAGGCAGCATGGGCTCACCTGGACAGGTCTGGTTGCCACAGGAAACCTCTGTGTCTCCTAAGCATACCCAGCACCAGCAGGCTGTGACTTTCTTCCCTACCTGCTTTTGCTCAGGACAGACCCAGAGCATGCCTGCACGGGGGATGACTGGGAAATCTTGACCAATTTCTAGCCTGTCCTCAAATCCAGGCTACTTGAGACCTATTTGGTTTTGTGCCTGCAAAGTCCTTTATTTAACCAAAATCAGACCTTCAGCGTCCAAAATTGTAAAATGATTGGTTGATACTCCTTTAAATAGCTACTAATTTCCTCTTTTAAAATTTCCCTCCTGTTCTCCTACACTGAGTTTGGATTAAGTGCCATAACCAGCCTCTCTGTCCCTGGACAGGGTCAGCTTTCCTAGTCTCTGTGCGGTGTTTGTTGCTACACTACTGTTTTGCAGAGGACCCATTTTCCCAATTGTGGCACTGGCTCTGACTCTTAAATAAGCTGTTGCGAAAGGAGAGGCATTAGGGAACGGCTACCAGGCCTCCAGAGAGCCAGACCCAAGCAGAAGTGTGAAACGTCACTGTGCCTGTGGGTGAGAAGGAAGGAAGCACCATCAGGCCACAGACTTTATTTCTCAGCCATCTACCTCACAGTCCTCTTGGCAAACCGCAAATAGTAACACCTCCCTCCATCCCTTCCTCCTTCCCTCCCAGGAGCTGGGAGGCAAAATTAACTATTGCAAAACCCTCTGGGTGCATGAAAGAGAGTCCAAAGTGTCTGTGAAAAAGCCTTTCCACAATACAAATCCTCACTTGTGACGTATTTTAGGCCTTTCATAGGATTAAAAATAAAGCGAGATGAGCCTCGTCCCAGCATTCAGAGCCAGGGGTGTGTGCAAGGCAGATTTGGGCTCAAAGCAGGCTCTGCTTTCCACAGCATAAGTGACTTGAAGGAGCAAGTGTTGTGCTTTTAGCACAAAAGGATGGATTTTGAGGCTCACTGGCAAGGAGTAGCACTGCCTTCCCCTGCCACTGTGCTCCCGCCTTCATTACGGCAGAGTGCGCTGCCAGGAGCAATTAGGCAGAACGAGTTTTGTTCTCTCTAAGAGCAAGAACTCTTTCGTGGAGAGGTTGCTTCTCATTGCTAAAATGTGGGTTAGCTCAGGAATTTGCCGTGGTTTTTGAGGGGGTGTTGCCAGGCAGGGCAGGACCAATTGGTTTCATTAGAAGGGGGCTGAATGCAAAGCCATGGAGGGACATATAGGCTGGAAAGAAGGATGGTGCCAATGTGAAACCTCTCACCTGGCATTTGGAAGCCTGTGGCATAGATCTCTGCAAAGACCTCCTATGTGTCCTCCAGTGAGTCTCTGCCCGCACACCAGCTCCTGCCTGGGCACTGGGGACACTGTGCTGTTCCTTTTCCCCAGGGAAATATCAGGGTAAAGGCATTGACAATTACACAGCCCTCAAACTACTGAGAGAAGGAGGCACAGGCACAAATGCCCAAGATAGCCACTATTACCCTTGCCTCATTTTATGTATTTTTGCAGCTGCTGCAGATGTCTCAGTGTCTCCCTGGAGGGATGTTAGGTACTTACAGCCCTTTCAGCTCAAACAGAGCTGCCTACAGGAGCTGATGGCTTTGGCCGTGGCTCCACAGGGCTCCCTCCTCACAGGCAGGCTGACTGAAGTCAGTCGAATTGTCCCTACTTTGAAAGGGACTTGCCTGCAAGAGCGTGGCTGGGTTTTGTCACCTGGGTCAGTGCCGACTGCCACTCACACAGATCTAATTGCAAGCTCGGGATGTAAATAAGACAGAGGATAAATAAGAAAGGATGTGCTGGGAAGCCCCACAAGAGGAAATAAAGATATTATTATTGATTAATAAAGATAATAACTGTAGTAGCTATTGACTTGATCTTGCAGCACCAGGTGCACCAGCCATGTTGTGTTAATGCAGGAGAAGCGAGAGGTGCAGCAACCCCTGCACGCGTCACACATCTCATTTGCTCTTTCCGAGCTGAGTCAGAGAGAGCACATTTGTAAAATGTAGCCTGAATATCATACGCTAAAGTGACCTGTAGGATTTTCCCACTACAGTCAACTGGAGAGCTTTTGGCAGCAGTAGTTTAGAAGTATTTTTCCATGGCATTAGCCGAGGGGGTGGTGGCATTGCTGGGAAATGTGCTGAATTTGAGGAGCTTTGGAACTCACTGGAAGAGTTCTGCAGAAGAAATAGAGGAATTGGTGTTTGGATTCACGACAGTGCTGTCTCCCAGTCCCAGGCTCTGTAGCAAAATGTTTTCCCTCTTTAAGCCATCCCTGGGCTCACTTTATCTCCATGGATTCAGAGCTGGCACAGCCATCTGTGGAAATGCTGCCTGGTGGGATGTATCCACCCTGGCTGGGCTCAGTGTGAATAGCCAACACCCAGTCTTAGTGCCATGACAGAGGATGCTCTTTATGGAGCTAAACACTACACATATTAGTTGTCCCCCAGTTACCCCTCCACCTGGTCCCTTTTAACTGGGAAAAGAACTACCAGGATGTTGCAGTTGCTGTATCCCAAGTGGTAAAATGCAGAGCTCAGGTGACCCTCACCCACAGGGCTGTGAGATGGATGCAGCCCTGACCCAGGTAAAAGGCATATGTGTGTTATGGTGAAGACGTGCCACTCTGCACAGGAACAGCTCACATTTGCTTTGTCCTCTCACCCCCTAAATCTGATTTAGGGTGGCCTTGTCTGTGAGGCCTCCTGTGCCTTCAGTCTGTTTCCAATCACCCTGCTGGCCACCCTGCTGGTGTGTAGATGCATGTGTGTGTAGTGGCGTGTTAAGCCCTTTAGAGCATGAAATGTGATAGCTGTCCCTGCATGCAGTGAACTGGGGCTGCAAAGGGAGATGGAATTAATTGCACCAGCAAGTAGAAGCTGATTGACAGTCAGCATCGTGGCAGTGTGGAGGTGACTCTGCAAAGGGCTGGGAATCAGCTTAATCAGGAAGAGTTGTCTTCAGCTGGTATCTGGGCAGAAAACACATCTGTTGGCATTAGTGCCTGACGGTATCCACTGGGTTGGAGGAGTGCAGTGGGGGACCATGGCAGACACTTGGGTGCCAGGCTCCCCGAGCCTGAGGAGAAGGGCTCGCAGGACAGCAGTTGGGATGTGGTGCATGAGAAACCTGGTTTGATGTGACCACAGGAAAGAAGCCACAGACAAATCCCTGGGACATGGGCTGTAAGTGAGGGCTTGGGACTGATCTGAAACACTAGATTTAAAAGTGAATTTTGGAGCTAGCAATTTTCAGAAGTAGCTGTCCCTGGCAACTGAGTTGGAGAATAAGGGACATTTAGCTACTTATCCTGCCTGAGATTCAGCCTGGCATTTCTGCTTCCTGAGCATGGAGCTACCGTAAAACCACTGTGCCAGGGCAGAGTAAAGCACAGTGCCAGTCAAAGTTGGTTTTACTGTATCATAGGCAGCACCGAGGCTAATCTCAAACCCCCTAGCTCATCTCCATAACCCCAAAACAAAAACTTGGTACAATATACTGATTCAGAGTCCCCACTAGGGCCAGATCCTCAGTGACTCCAACTTGGTGTCTTTCCCTCCTCGGCGTTGTAGAGAGGTTTTATTGCAGGCACTGGAGATGTGAGCACCCAGGCTGATCAGTCCAAGGCTGATAGTCACCATAATGACAAATTACCCCATGGCTCTGCCTTTTGTTATAGGGCTATTGCTACCGTGTCTGTGACATAGAGATGAATCATTCTGCCCAGCGGTAGTGCACAGCCTCCTCCAGAATGGCTGCTGGTTACTCATGCACAGCAGCAATACGTGCTGGCTTACTGCTCCAGGAGGGTCATCTCCAGCTGCCTCTTCAAAATGCGAGAAGGGAGTGATATAGACCATGCCATAGCTGAGTAGGGCTGAGTCCCTAGATGGGCAAAAAAAGGGGCAGCAAATTGTCCCTGTCCTTCTATGGGGAACAGGGTTGTGTAGAGTTTCTTCTGAACATAAGGAAGAACCAGAATTTCCACCCTTGTATTAAAGTCATTTCAGCTGATCTCAGTGGGAGGCAAAGCTGGGTAGCAGGGCCTCTGAGCCCCGTGTTCAGCTCTTAGCCAATTCCCTGCCTGACACAGGAAAATGAACTAGAGCTTGTCTCCACCAGAGAACTTCCCCCCTGCACTAATCTGGTCTGGCAGAGGAGGCAGAGCGAGGTGCCAAAATGCTTTTTTCTTTTCCTTTTCATCCTCTTTTTAAATAGCAGTTCAGCTGATGGGCAAAACACGATCTAGAGTAGCATTTCAGGCAGCAGAAAATTAGTTCAGCTTTTACCCTCATTAGCTGATTGCCAGTAATTAACATTTTGTCATTAACTACAGATGTTTATGGCCTGGAAGAGAAGTTTGCGTGTCTCCACACTAGCTCTCAGATATGCACTGATTATCTCCATTTAATTGGCTGCCTGTGCCTCAGTTTCCTTATCCACTAAGGGATAAAAAAGGTCATAATGACTCACTGCCATCCTCTACTTTACATCCCAGCCTGTAAGGGCTGTCAGAGGAAAATGTGCTGTCTTCAGATACGTGTCTTTTTAGGAAGCTCAGCTTCAGGAAATGTACTTTTTCACTCAGCTTGCCAGCCCTTCCCATTAATGAGCCTCAACGTCCAATAGATCATAATCTCCTTGGCATTAAGTGACTTTTCATTGTGTCCTGGAGCTTTATTCAAACTATTATCTTCAAATAAGCATGGATGCACACAAGTGCATTCATTCCTGTTTTTTGATGGCACCTGGTTCTTTTGCAGGTGGTTATGCCAAGGTATCTCATAGAACCCATAAGTGGGGATGAAGTGGAACACCCCACCCTGAAGTCTCAGCTCCTGGTCTGAAAAAGCAGTCATAGCCCAGCACTTGAGTCTCAAACCCAGCAGCAACTGTGGATGGCTAGCACTCATTTGTGTGATGCCTCTGACAATCTACCCAGATTTTGGAACAAATCCTTCCATAGCACTTGTGTTCTCATTAAAATAAATGCATTTATGTAGCAACCTCTTCTGAAGGAGTAACCCCACAGTAGTAAATTCATGTGTGCAACTTGGGATTTCAGAGAAACGATGTAACCAGAAATAAAGCCAGCTGGAGTTTCATCAGGAGAGCCAAAAGAAAGCTCCCTCTCTCCTCTCCCCATTCCTTGTGCCTAGAGCGCTGAGCAGGCCCCAGCACTGACCTGGCTGTGGCTCTTCTCCCTTCCTGTTCCCACTGCAGCTGCCACAGCCCTGGAAAACATGAAAGGCAGGAGCACTCGGTGCAAAAATGTCTTTCCAGGAGACTGCTCTAAATGTCACTGAGTGAACAGGGAGCCTGGATAGGTAGGAAGAACTGGAAAATCATACACAGTACCCTGCCAGTTTTGCTTTGAAAGTCATTGCTGTTTATGTGCCCAGCATCCCCCTCTCCATTTCTCCTGCTGTGCTGGGAGCCTCAGCACTCTCTGCTTCCCAACCCTTCCTCCTCTTCTGCCTATGTAGCCCTCTACACCATTTGATGCTCTTTTTCTGAGCGGGAGGGCGCAAAGTGGAGATTGACAACGGAGTTCAAAGGCCCTGGGGATGAAGCAGTGACACTTATTGTTGCCACAGTGACTGAGTTTCTTCCTGGTGGTTCCATGTACAGGGCTGTACACCACTGCCTCTACTAGGTACAGCCACAGTCTCTACAGGTTGAAACAAAGGCTCTGGCTGTATCTGGAGTCAGTGTCAGTCTTAAACAGGAGGGAAATATAGGTTTTCAGCAGAGCTAAAGGCATCTAGGTGATTTCTGGTTCACACAGCAGGCCCAGAGCTCAGCTGCTCTCTGCACAGGCGGAGGGAGTTTGCCTGTGCCAGCAAAATGCACATCGATGCAGCCTCACACACTGACCCCTCCCGTGCAGCAGCGTTGGCTGCTGATGGTCCCCATTGCTGTATTTACATCCCAGCAGTGCCCCATGCTGTGAATAGGTGTCAGCACCAGCACAAGCGGATTTGATGGTCCCCACGAAGAACTCATCTGAAGGATAGGGACTTGAGGACATCACAGTATCCAGGCTGGGGCTGCTCAAGCACAGAATGGGAATATTGGTGAGGCAGCCCACAGACAGGCTGTCACACTCAGGGGAGGAGGTAGGAGAAATGGGGTTTATGCAGCACTTGCATTTTCTTGCCCTTACACCTCTTTAGTTTCCTCTCCTCCTCTGAGGATATCACCTGCTGAGTCGTTGGCCCTGCCTTTCTGTGTGGCATGCCCCAGGTTTGCACAGATTAAATCCAAGTGGGGCTGACAACTCCTGGGGTAGCACTGGGAAAGCATGACAGCACAAAGCATGCCTTCTAGGAGCAGCCAAATGAATTACTGGGCATTTGGATAAATCCAAGGGAGAGTCCAAGGATTGGCCTCAAGCAGAGACAATGTGTGGCCAGAAGCCATGTCACAGCCACACGTAACACCAGCTCATTATGAAGGAGCAGGACCCCAGTGGCTGTCCAAGCTGTGCAGAGCATGTTTGCAAACAGCAGGAGCTGTGTGTCTCAGAGCACTCTGTGCTCTCTACATCCCAGTCGGGCTGGGGGCATAGGACAGTCACATCTGATCTAGTGCCAGAGCAGTGACCCCAGTGGCTGTATTAGGTCTTGCTGGACCCCTTGCTCACTCTCCAGCTCTGCCTTGAGAGTGCTGTTCTGCTGGGGTGATTTTGCACAAGGTGGGAATCTCAGTGCCTGGATTTCCCTCTGCTCTTGGCAGACAGGCTTTCCACCTGTAGTAAAACCCCCAAACACCTACAGGTTCCTTGTGGAGGGAAAACTCCCAGTCTGTCTTTTGATGAAGTCTCTGCCTTCTCTGCTCCTCAGCACATCACCCAGAGTTACATGGCTGCTCTGAAGGCAGAGAGGGAACTCCAGAGAAGCTTGGAAAATGTGTTCTTCCTACTTGTTAGGTTCAAGATGGAGGGATCCTTCACCAAACAGCCTCGGAAAACATTGTCTCCAGTGCTGGCACCTGGTCCTAGCTCTGTGGTTTCCAGGAGAAAAAGACCCTGGGTCTCCAGGAAGGTCTTGAAGAAAAGGTGGACCAAGGCAGATCAAGACTGCTTTCCTCTGTGTCTTTCAAATTCTCTGGTATTCTAACCATGTGAACTAAAGCAATTTTCAGGACAGCAGGGCATTTCTGAACCTGTCTTTGTGTCCGCTCCACCTTGTGTGGGTACTCCAGAGTTTAATAAGGAATTTAGCTCAGTCTATTGATTTTCCTACTCTGACATTTTTAATAAGGTTTCTCTCTTCTGTACATTCCCCTATTTTCAAGACACATAAGCAATTTTATTTTAGAATCCTCCTATCCTTGCCAAGTTTGGCTAAAAGTGGCCAGTGACTAAAAAATGAGTTATTGGGGGGTATACACGGGCCCGTGTATTACCAACTGTGCAGTCTTGTAAGTCTCATTCCCATTACAAACCATGATAAAACGGGGAGGAGCAAAACCTGATGAGACTCTGTGATATCTGATGAGATGAGACAAGTCATAGTAGGGGAAGATGCAACATTGTAGAGATGGCAGTGATGACAGAGGTGGGGTAGCTCTGACTGCAGAAGAGAAGAAAGAATTACATTCAGCAGTGCTGCTGATATAATTGGATGTATTTGACATGTGCTGGGATGATCCAAAAAAACTGCAGTTCTGGCCAAAGGTTGATACTTCAGGTGTGGCTGAGCATTGTTTTGAATACCTCCATGTTAAGTTCTTGTGGATTACACAGTCTGAGCTAGAGGACTGGACAGACTGTTGGGGGACACCGGGAAAACTGGGGCAGGGAGGAACTGGTGTATACATTTCTGCCTGAATTAGTGCACAAGCACGTTGTGTCCCCAAGGAAGGGCTTCAGGGCTGGGCCGCCGAAGCATCTCAGAGGTTTGGGCAAGAAGGTCTCTGGCGAGTGCTCAGTGCGCCAGTGAAAATGGGAAAAGCCCATGGGACATGTCATTGCCATGACTGCAGTAAGTAGGAAAGAAAGTCCTTGATTTTCTCGACAGTGCCCATGTGGCCCTTTGGTCACCAGATGGATGCCTTTTTGCTTGTGGAACTTTTTCTGTTATTCAGGGTGTAGCAGCTTGGCCAGAAAAACTGCTTCCAGGTGGGGGATGGATAGGCATCTGGAACTCAGTGAGAGCCTGAGTAGCACAGAGATTCTCCACATGCCCCAGCAAGCACAAAAACAGGGAGAAACACATTCCAAACTGGGAGCCAGATGTTCTGGCTGGGTTGAGATGCATTTGAAGCCTCTGAGAGCATCCAGGGAGAGATGGGGAATGCTTATGCCCAAAAAATTCAGGGAGCATGCAAGAAGAGCTCAGGGAGGTGGGCTGCAAGAGGAGGCAGATTATTCTGGTCATGTACAGGAGTGGAGCAGAGGTCATGGTTACTTCAAGGCCCTTGAAAATTGAACCAGGAGAGGACAAGTATGTGCGAGTGATTAAGAGCCTGATTAACGTTCTCCTGTGGAGAATGAGTGTAACTGCACAATGCACAACTCATGGCTGGAAGGTGACAGCTATTAAACAGACATGCAGAAGTCTTTAGGAAGCAAAGGTAAATTTGTGGATTTTTTTTTAAGCAGGTCTTTTATAAAGCAGCTATTCCGGTTTCTCTGAGGTGTGAAATTCTGTCAGGTTTTCCCCATTTCAGACCCAGTGGCACCTATAATTTCAAACATAACTAGGTCTTGATTAAGACTTCAGGAGCTGGGGGACCTAGCGCATCTCTCTATAGGTTCTTTAGTAGCTAATTGCTTTCACTGTTTCAAAAAAAAAATGCACTTTATTTATAGACTGTATCTGCTCACCTTCATCTTCCATCTACTGGATCTCATTCTGTCTGTCTACTGGATTAAAAAGCCCTTCACTGTTAAAAGCCTTCTCCCAGTGGTAGTACTTAACAGATTACAGTCACATCACGTCTTCACCTTCTCTTCATTAAGCTAAGCAGATTAAGCTTCTCTCTCTACTCACTAGTGAGACCAGTTTTCCCAAACAGACTCACAGTTCTGATTTTCACCTCTGAAATTGTAGGAGGGTTGTGGGTGTCAGGGTACTCTCCAGATGGTCCAGATGACCAGACTAACCTCAAGACATGAGGATAAGGTGTAGACTGTGTTTGAGAGGCTGAACACACTGTCTGAGATGCTGATTTGCCAGACTCTGGTCCATGGAGATGAAGAACAGTGCAGTATAGTCTTGGAGACATCTCCTCTTCACTGTATCCTCTTCCAGGATGTATTTACAGGAATCGGAGATGAAAGAACAATTCTCAACTTTCTCTACTTAGAGCAGCTCCCCTCTGCATCTGGCAGTCCTTGGGTTAATCTTGCACTTGGAAGTTTACTGGTTTGCAGAAATCTCCCATTTATTTCTTGTGTGCACTCTGTTAAGGATAGGCCCATATGTCCTGTCTGCTTATCTAGTATGAAGAGGATTGACACAAACGAATGGTGCCATCCACAGCCTGATCATAGTTGGCATCTTTGAATTTGGCAGAGACTGTGGAGCTAGTTTAAAAAAGAAGAAAGAAGAAAAAACTGTAAGATGCTGTCAACTCTGCTTTCCTAAATGGTTTATTAGAAAGTACGGTGTAAGAATCTGCTCAGCATTTTTGTGATTTGATCAAGAGTACCCAGGAGGGATGAGTGAGGCAATCTGGAAGGAATAAGAATTGATCCAAAGCTCAGCCTGAAACTTCTTAGAAGTTTGTAAATTTAAGCAGCTTCATAAAACTGTTCCCATTGCTACTTTCATGATCTCCTACCTTGCTAACACTGGGACCAAGGTTCCAAATAACAACTACTCTAAAGCCAGGATGTGTCCTGCCTGACCAGACATGCCAAGTCTTGAAGAGGATCTCTGTCTCTGGATTTCTGGCCAAGCCACACTCCTCAACTGCATGTTCCTGCCTCAGTGTAAATGCACATTTTTCATTCTGGCAGTGTGAGGACATTCTGTCATTGCTGTCACCCAGGAGCAGTGGATGGGATAGGCCTCTGAGCTGGAGACTGAAAGATGTCCAATCTACTGTCTTTGCATGCTGTTTTGTCATGTTGTCTGTGAAACATGAATTCCTTACTAGCTGATTTGGTTTAATGTACTTATTAATAATGAGTACAGCTCCAAGCTTCACAGGGGGTAGAAAGAAGAGTAATTGTTGGAATTGATCCCAGTGTCACCACAATGGCTCTTCTTGTGGGTTGGGGACCTTTCCATTCCAGACCCAATAGACTGCTTGGAGCAGTGTTACTGAGTTAAGGAGATATCTTCCACCTTCTTCTGGTCCCCAGTGTGATGTTAAAGCTTGTGTTTATCTCAAAAGGCTTGCTTTCAATCAGAATGGCAGTGCCTGTTCTCACTGATGGGCATGAAAGTTCTCATGATGCTTTTGGAAAGGGCATCCAAACAACAGTGTCTTGGTGAAAGGGCATCCAAACAAGTGGCTGGGCCACTCGCTAGTCTGGGAAAACCACTGCTCCTGCTGTCTGCCTAGATCTCTCCTCAGAACTATGAAATTGTGGCAATTATGAAATTGCCAACACTAGTGGCATTGAGGATAAATTACTACTTTTAGTCTCAATCTACTGCCTCCCAGCCTAATCTCCCACATTTCCAGTTACCTATCCTACACTTGCTCTCCATGTGTTAAGTAGGTGAGTTGGACATTGAGCAGTACATTTGATGCCTTTAGGTGGCATCAGACTTCCAAGAGCAATAGGACTTCTCTAGAGGAAGAATCTTCTTTCCCAGGAAGGTGATACAGTGATGGTTGGGTAGACCAGAAAATGCCTCCAGTGTGTCACACCTTGCAATGGGGAAGTGGTTTCTGAATTTCTTGCCTAATGGGTGAAGCTTAGTGGATAAATGTACATGTTAATTGTGAAGTTGTGCAAATCATGGGGACCCAGTTCTCTTTCTGTCCTGTGAAAGGTCTTAGGTAGCAGATACACTTTTACAATGTTCAGACTAAAAATAATTAATCCTTATAAATGCTGAGAAAGAGTTTAAGGATCTGCCTGTCATTTTAGTTATAAATCCCAGCTAAATGTATTTACCACAGGCAATCAAACATGTAATTTAACACTGACTAAATTTTTTAGCAAGCAAGGAGATTATTAACTGGCTTGGCAGGGCGAGCGGATCAGACCACTGACCTCTTGAAGTCAATGTCCCCGTGGTGGTTAAAATGTCCCTTCATTGTCCCCCTGAACTTCAACAAAACACACAGGATAGGGTGTTCCAGCGTTTGTACTTAAGGTCATGGGTAATAACTTCAAGCCTCAGGAATGCTAATCCCACTAAGACTACAAAAGAGACTGTTCAACACTGAGAAGATCTCCCATGCAAAGATCCTTGTCCATGCAGCAATCATGGGTGTTCACAGTATAGAATCACAGATGGTTTCGGTTGGAAGGGACCTTAAAGATCATCTAGTTTCCAACACCACTGCCATGGCCTGAGGGACCTCCCACTAGACCAGGTTGCTCAATGCCCCATCCAGCGTGGCCTTGAACACTGTCGGGGATGGGGCATCCGCAACTTCTCTGGGCATGGTATACATGTATGGATTCACATTTCTTTTTGCACCTTAAAAACCAAAGAACATGAGAAGGTTGGGAAAACATGAGATGTAAAACTAAAAGATAAGAAAAAAGGAAAAGAAAACAAAATTATGTGTAACAGAGAAAGAGCTGGAGTCTCTTCAGCTTTCTCCATTTCTGAGCACTTCCAGAATAAGCACCAGAACTGCAGTCCCCACACTGCTAGCAGAGCCCTAGCCATGGCTGCTGGCATGGTGGGTATTGCTTATCAGATTTCCTGAGGGACAGGAAAAGCCTGATTGAAGGACAGAGTGGTTTAGTGGGCTATCACTGGAATGCGCTAATGAAATCTGCTGATGGCATGAAGTTCAGAGGCATTTTCTGTGGAGAGTGGGAACCTCAGCTTTGGGTTGCTCTGAGTAATAGAAATGATGTGAAATGTATTTAGGGTACAGGGAATAACAACCTGGACTTCCAGTGTTGCAGCTGGAAAGGACAATGCTGGACCTAGCAGACCAGGTGTTTCATGCAGAGATGGGAAAATCATGACCATGGCATTGGCAAGCTCTCCTGGGGAGGCCTGAGCAGAGGAGGTTTTCTGGGATGGTCACAGGCACAAAGACCCATTGGATGAGACAAAGACACCAGCCATGTGTTTAGCCTAAGAAGGCAAAGTCTGAAGGAGAAATGCTGGACTATTCCAACTCTGCTGGAGATGGGAGACCACAGCATGAAAGAGCAATGTACACTAGTGGTCAGCATGGTTCTCAAAGGACAGAAATTCAGAAACAGCTTCTCAATAGGAATTACATGAAAGGAAAAACTACTTGTAAAAGACTGAGTCCTTTACTTGAGACTGAGGCTTGCCATGGAATCATGCAACTTTATCTAAGTTCAAAGTCACCCCTATAATAACAGTCAGTTCAGAAAAGTCTCATGTAAATCACCCACCATTTTATGTCCCCAAGTCTGTAATCCTACTGTTTTCACACACCCAACACTCATTTGCCAAAAATATAAATTTAGGCGGTTACAGGTAAGAAGAAGGTGGCACGAAGCTTTATCTGGGAGAAGAGGGCTTTGAGATTGCAAGAGTAGGTATACAATTCTATATGTGCAATTTGTTAATCCCAGCTGGATTTGTTTGTTTCACGCATTTGAGACTCAGTCTCTAGGAAACTAAAAATAACTTTGAACTTATGACTATTTCATCATCTCTAGTTTCTTCTCCCTGCTTGAAAACTGGAACTATAAATCAGACAGTTCATCTTTGTAATCTACATCTAGTTAAAGAAATGGGTGTTAATCAGAGTAAAGCTTCCTCTGAACTCAGAATATTGAATTTGGGAAAGGTCTAGATCTCCACTCACACTTTTCATCCCACCTAAGTATCCAGGTCAGCTGTCAGGAGGTATAGAGAGGAGATTTGCTCCGTCCAGCTCCTACTCTCATAAGCAAGAACACAGCAGGCACAGACACCAAGACCTTGTCTTGGCTTTATCTCAGCTCACATGGCTTTAAAGTGAGGAGATAAGAGGTAGATCATTCAGGTCAGTATTTAAACTTCTGTTGGACTGGTGGATGTCCAGCATGGCTATCTGAGGACACACCCAACTGAACGGAAGGCAACTGGGATTGGCATTGGCCATAGCTCATTACCTGTAGCTAATGCAGGCTGGTAATGACGGTCCCATTGTATCTCAGCCATCTGTGCCAGGTGGTGCAACCTCTCCAGCACCTGAATTTATCAACATACCTACTGCTCTCTGCTAGGAAAAGGCTCAGAAATGCCCAAGAAGTGCAGCGGGGAATCAGGCTCCCTCCTGGGCCTGACCAAGAGGCAGCAGGCTTTTCAGCTTGCGTTCAGAGCACTGTGAGAGACTGTATTTTTGCACTGAGAAATTGCAAGGTCTGCTTTAAATTGACAGCTTCAACTTTTCTGAGACCTCATGAAAACATGGAAAGTACAAGTTGAGACAGTCATTGGGGTGGGTGATCACCGGGGGAAGCAGTCTCCTGTCGCGCCACACAATTTGTCAGACCTCTCCACCTAGAAGTATCTCTACAGCCCAACAAATCAAGGTCCGAGAAGGGTGGCAAGAAGGCAACTGAGCAAGGAGGAGTTTGGCCATGCTTGGCTGTTCCATCCCAGAGCGACTGCTTTGTGTTTCTTCTTCACTCAGAGGAGAATACTGGCCTTCATCAACCTCAAGCAAACCTTGTATGCAATTATTCCTTCAGCCTTCACATGTGGTAGGACTCTTCAAATGACCCTCATTCTCTGTTCTCGTGTAAGAGCCTTTCTCCTGGTCCTGTTTACACTCTGCACATGAGAGTCCCAGGTCCTGCTGGGGGTCTCCATCCTGCTCCTGCCCTGCTGGCACTGCCATCCTGGGGACCAGCAGACCTCCTGCTGAAGCTGCTTGGTTCACCATCAAAGACCAGTTCCCAACCTACTTTGTCATGGCCCCGGTGCAGGTAGAAAACCTCCCTCAAGACTGAGTGAGCACAGGAAGAGGCCTCTTGTTCTTCATAGCTGAAAAAATGGTGGGTTTGAACACACCCTCCCTGAGCGACCTGCCCTGAGACCATGCTGTGAAGAAGCATAAATTACCCAGCCAGTAATGCCGCCTGCATGGAGAGCATTAAATGACTCACTAGGCTTTTCTGCCAATTTGTTAGGAGGTTTAAAATGTTTTTACTATTATTTAGCTTCCAAAAGCATTTTTCATATCCTCTCATCTGCTTTTAATAGAATGCATTTAGTTTTCCTTTTTAACCCAAGATTAAGGCATTATTTTCTGTTTTAAAGCCTGGACTGGTTGTTAACTCTGTCAAAGTTTTTGGTATGTCTGAGGTTTCTTTTCCACGCTGTTAGGGAGAGCAGGACTTGAAGCAAGAATAGATGTCTTACATTTATTCACTGTGCCTGCCATGAAAACCATTCCTGTTTGAAACGAAGTCTTGTTATCTGAAACATGCCTCTTATGTCTGTGGTGGCAGCTGCCAGAGAAAATGCATTACCCTTCCAGCTTCTGCAGAGAGGTTGTGGCTATGTGTGTGGGAAGGGAGGAGTGTTTTTTCTGGAAGGACCCTTTACCCAAGTGCAGATGCCTTTCCATCACAGAATTCCTGCTCCTGGGATAAGGGAGTTTGTTCCTTGGGAAGAGCAGTTGAGATGAATGGTGGGATCATGTTGCACTTTTAGGCAGTCTCTACTGTCACTCAGCTCTGGCAAAGGCTAACATGCTTTTCTGGTGGAGCAGAGGGCCTCTGAGAGGAACAGCACAGCCCTCACTGCCTACCTACACAACAGCACATCAAGGTCTCAATTCCATCCTTTCCCAAAGCTTTTGCCAGCTCTGGAGATGGAGGCATGTGTGGATGAGACGGGTGCCTCTCAGAGCAGCTCTCCAAGTTACGTCATGGGAGAAAAACAAGGAATGCAGGCAGGACGGAGGGAAGAGGGAGACAGATTGAAAGGGTGAACCCAGAGGCAGGCAGGGGAGAGGAGAATGACAATATCCCAGAAGCAGAGACAAAAAGCGAGCTTGATGCTGTAATCAAGCCAGGAGGATCAGGCAAAGAACGTGGACATTCCAAGTACTGTGTATGGCTGTGCTGTGTGGGTGTGTTTGCTATCTGGCAGAGATTGCACAGAATCTTCATCATCCCTATCTAATATATTGATTGTGATTAATGCTATTACATGGCGTATCTGATTAATTAACAATGGCTTCCCACTTGCGACTGCTCATAGCTCAGCAAGTGCATCAGCTCTTACTAGGCAGATGCTGGCACTGGTATTCCTGGTCCCCACAGTGGGCTCCCAATGGCCCACTGTGGGAGCATAGTGGCCAGGGCACTAACAAGAGGGCTGGAGGGGATGTACAAAAGCATCCTGTTGGTGGCAAACCAAGCTTTGCCACAGGAAGAGCAGGGTGGCTCATTGTGACCACAGAAATTATAGTAAAGGGGAGGATGTTCATCTGGTCAGATGGAGGAGGAGTCTTGAAGAAGTCAGAGTTTCCTATGTGCAGGGCCTTCACCTCTTCACAGCCCCAGTTGCCATCTCTCCTTGTGACACTTTTTTCATGGATGGTTTTTGATAGCTGATAACCTGTTTCCATGACAACTGGCCTCTGTTGTGACATCGGTCTTGAAACAAGCCCAGGTTGATGTTTTCAAAGTTCTTGCATGTCTCGAGCAGTCAGAGGGCTGCCTTTGTGCTCTCTCTTCATCACTGGCATGCCTCTGAGGCCGAGAGGAGGAGGGTAAATTTCCCTCTAATGAGGGCAGTGGGTGCCTGGCTATATTTTCATGCATTAGTGAGCCAGAGAGAGATTAAAGGAAAGAGGCTCCACTAAAGGATTAGCAGATTTGGTTATTCAACTATCTCTTTAAATTATTATCCCTAATTATGAGTATGATGAAAGTCCACTTGATGAGGGATTAGAAAAGAGCTGGATGCAGCTCTTGGGGCTCTTGTGCCAGAGCCTGGCTCTGAGGAAGATCTCCATGTTGTGCTTTTGTGTCCTCCACTCTGCTCCTTCTTGTTTGGTTGAAGAACAACTCCCTCAAAGGGAGTTCTCTTTCCTCCCTTCTGAAGCCAGTGAGATGTTCCATGTGTAGGAGAAGCCAAAGGCAAGCAGGACCCCTGTCCCCATTTTGGCTCTTGACCATCTCCATTTGCTTCCATTTCTTATTACACATGGTTTCTTTGTCTTCCCACATCACGACACGATCAGAACCTCACCATTGTTTGCAAAACCCTTTGATGTCCTCATGTGCTCCAGACAGAAAAATTATTAGTATTTTAAATCCACTCAGTCTTTGCTGCATACAGATCTTTTGCATCTGCAACATTACTTTCTGCTTAAAGGGCTCCAAAGTAATTTGCAAGGACAAGGCTTGGGATCCTGCTGCTGCTGGAACTTGTGGAGGGAGGGAAGAAGGTCACTGCCATCAAAGGCACAACAGATTAAATGGGGCCAGACACTCAAAGTGCTCTGGAAATAAAAATGAGCTGAAGAACAGGGACTTCTTCCTAGGAAGAATGCTGAAGTTTGAGCAGAAGATAAGGACTAACACACCTGTGCCTGTAGAGTGGATACAGAGAGATTTTAGGTCATTTTGCCTCATTTGGGGTATGCTGAACGCTCACTTTCCTGGCAAGCTAGCTCGCTCTTTCTTGGCAGCCTGAAGGGTCTGGATTGAGAGTCTACCATGATTCAGAGCTGAGCACTGGGGACCAGAAAGGATTCTAAGCTCAGGGGTTGTCCTAATTAAGCTCAAACACCCTCTGCAGAAGGGTGAGGCTGAGCAGGATTGGGGAGGGGGAGAAGCATCTGGCGTGCATGAGCCTGGGTTTTGTCAGAGTCTTGAAGGTACTAATCCCATGGGAAGAGCAGACCTTGCCAACAGCTGGGAGAAAGACCCTACAAGCCCATGTGAATCATACATCAGGACAGCTCTTTGGAAGCCCCAAACCCAGCTGCAGGAATCTGGGTTCTCTTGTGGCTGTGATTGAATATCAGATATGATTGAATAATTTCTTTTTTGGGTGTTGGGTCTTTGGGGGTGGGGGAGAGTAAATTGCTGCCAAGAATTCAAAACATGGCAATTAATAGGCTTAAAGTGTCATGTTTTACAAGATTGTGTACACAACTTACAATAATGGGAATTGTAATTATAAGTTCTCCCAAATGACGACGAAGGCACAGCTTTGAGATTCTGAGTGCCTTATCCAGCCCACCCCACAGCGTCTCTTTGGGAAGAAATGAGCAGCAGAGCTTGGGAATGGCATTATTTGAGGGGAGGAGTTGTTATATAGGCTTGTAGAGGAAACCTGAGTAGTCCCGGGTGGGGGTTGGAAACCACATCCAAAACAGACATCATTGTCACTATGAGGGTCACAGACCTCCAAGTTACATGCTGGTAAACCACCCCAGTATTACCCTCAAACAGTGATAACTGTGGCTTTTCTGATCTTCTTGCTGAGGAGAGAGGAGAAGGAGATCAGAGGGGAGGTGAGAAACTCTGTATGCTGTGCCAGTTTGTGCATCTGGTAGAGTAAGATTGAATGACGTGCGAGAAGCTCTACATCGTGGGGGCAATAGTGTGATGAATCAAAAGGGCTCCCTGTACAGGGCTAGGGCCAGTGCCCCAGACATTTGCCCACCTCTGTTACTGCCCTGTCCACTAGGCATGGTAACAGAATGGAGCATTTATCAAGGGGAAGGTCTTTGTGGTGTGCTCAAGGTGGTTAATTAGTAACATCATAATCATGAGCCAAGAGGTGTCAGTAATCGAACTCTGCCACTTCATTTCATCTGCAGCAGGTAAATTTGGGGCTTCATGGCACAGGGAGATTGGTGCCCAGGAGGGCTGGATTTTTGGAGGGTTTTAGTGTTGGAGGCCTTGCTGAGGTTGGCCGCAACATGAACTCTTCTTGGGTTCCTGCAAGTAGCTGGCACCCAGAACTGGTTCTCCTATACTATCATGGCCATGGGCTCAGTTGTTTCCCAGCAGGCTGTAGGAGACTCAGGCTCTGCATCATTCCCCGGGTAAATGGCACATCCTGAGCAATGGTGCGTTGTCCGCAGCCTGGCTGGTGTGGGAAGCACCAGCTGGATAAATAAACTAAGAAGCTTGAGAGAGGTGATCTGACCACAGTTTCTCTAAGCTTCATCTCACACCATTAGCAGCAGAGGCTGAATTTTACCTGTTAGTTTGCAGTGCAGGCACTGGTTTTGTGGTGGTGTCATGGGGTGGCAGTTTTGGATTCAAATGGGCTGACTGAACCAAGCCCCTGTGCTCCACAGCATCATGGTGATTTAGACCAGTTCCAGTGTCAGTGCCATGGAAGCAAGCACATTCACACCAGATCTGCCACTTTTATTTGTCTGCCAGAAAGCAGTAGATCTTTCCACAAATTGTTCCATCACATAGGAGTAGTCAAAAATGGTCTCACTTTTCCAGGAAAGAAGCCAGGATTTGATTCCCCATAAAAAGCAGCCTTGGCATCACCAGATCAGTAGTGTCAAGCCAGTCTCTACATTGTGCAGTACACCACAGCTTTGACCTCTGCATCAGTTTAGTTGCCAAATTGGAGGTTCTCTTAGCCAGTGGGGTCACATAATCCTTGGAAATCCATTCCTATAAATGGGACTGTGAAATGAATCCAGTGGTGCTCTAAGAGGTGGATCATCCATGCGAAAGTCTGGGTGCAACAGGGCTAGAAACTGCCAGCACAAAGAAAGCTGAGAGTGTCACTGAGGGGTAACAGATCCTGTTGGCAGGGGAGGTGGAATAAAATCAGTTTCCTTTAATTTCTGTGGGAGATACAGACTACAGACAGGAGGAAAAATGAGTTCTTCACCTGACACCAATCATCAGTTACCAGGATCTTTATGTAAAGATCTGCACAAAGGTGCTGTAATATTTGTGGGGTGCCAAGGGCATAGAGTGGGTTAGATTTACTCAAATCCAAATTAGGAGAGAATTTTGTCTTTGTTGACTCTGAAACTCATAGCAAGGACAAAACAAAGTTCATGCAATACAAAGGCCTCACAGGAAAAAAAAAAAGAACCAGAAAAACCCACAACAGGTGACCAGCTCAGCATGGGGGGCTAATTCCCTATTGTCAAGGAATTATTACAATTGTCCTATTGTAAAATCTCTGCCCACAGCCGAGACTCCTCTTCACTGTGTGCAGTTGTTGCTCCTGCACCATTCCAACCTGGACCTCTTATATCATGTTTACAAGGCACTCATGGAAACCTGATGCATAACTCTGAGGAGCTGGGACTGCATCTAATGAAAAGGAAAAGTTAGGAGCAAATGTTGCCTTGGACAAGATCAGTTGTTACAGTTTTATGTTTTTTTCAGCTAGATTTATACCTCTGTCCAGCCTCACTATGTGTCTGGGGGTTACTGCTGCATATAATTAATAAATAAGTGAAAACCTGGGCTGAGATCCCTGCATTTAAGCAGAAACCCACTCCCTTTTGGACTAATTTTCTGATGGCTGGCAAGGAACAGAACAGCTCCAAACTCCCTGACCTTTAGGCTGAAGGCATTTCCACCGTGTTTCAGCAGCAGCATTCAAAGTCAGCCTCTTGCTGATTTGAATATTTCACAGTTTGCAAGGCCTTAAATAAGTTGCGTATTGTGAACAATAAATTACATCAGAGCACATGCAATTGGTTTCAGCCTAAACATGAGCACTCCTTTTCCTGAGTCAGCAAGTTTTCCTGGATAGCTTTTAAGGCCATTAGTGTTTAAATGTCATCTTCATAGAAGATCTGGGACCTGTGTCTTCTGAATGCTGAGGTCAATCACTGCCTACAGAACGCCTGTAGAGCAATAAGGATTTTAGTTATGCACGCTCTTTTTGCAGGAGGATTATTGCTTTGCTCACAGAAGTTGAGTGTCTTACAGGGGAATGCAAAACATGCCAGGAGGCTGCAGTGTTTGGTGGCTGGACCTTTGTACTGAGTCTTGAGTCCTGGGTTTAACTCTTAAATCACATTCAGACCCCTGAAGCATCTGCCCTTCCCATGCCTCAGTTTCCCCAGCAGTAAATTGCAGATAGTTGTTCTCCTTAGCTCTGAAGTAATCCTGAAAAACAACTCATATGAGAGGGGTTGTATTTTCAATATGGTGCTAATAAATACTGCAATACGGAGCACACAGTAGCCTTACATATAATTATATACCCTCCTTAATTATTGAAGAGCTGCTTTAATAAAACATGCAACAAATAATTCAAATCTATTCAAGGAAAAAAATGTGCAAAAATTCTTCCTGTAAATATGTACAAAAAATAATTTGCGTATTATTTAAAAATCAGAGGAGTCCTTTGCTCTATCTATAGAGAATAATTGAATAGAAAAATATTGAAGTTAGTAAACAGCAAATTAATAATTCACATAGTATTTACAGTCACAGTACACTATATTTTCCACCAAGTGTGTGTTCTATTTTCGGCAATCGACCAAAGAGATGCTGCAGTCTAAGACTTTTGTGTCTGGGCACTTTTGTGAGCTGTTTCGGGATGGAGGGATGCTGCTGTGAGTGACTTATCAAGTCCAGGTGACATTGGGACCAATGAAAGCCTGCCAAGATGCAAAGCCAACCCCTGTCTAGAGAGCTGCAACATTTCAGCTCCAGATTCGTGTCAGTACTAATGATCTCATTTGCACGATCTGCATCCTGGTCCTGTTATCATAGACCGAATCCATGACATTAGCTCAGCTGGCTAGAGCATGGTGCTAATAACATCAAGGTTGTGGGTGTGATCCCCATATGGGACATTGCTGAATTCATCAGACCTGAATTCATCAGCTTTTGGGTCACTTCAGATCAGCTCCCATCTTCCAGTTATTTTAACAACACTGCTGGGCATATCTCTAGAGTTCAGTGCATTTAGAAGTGCTAAATCTTGGGGGAGAAGGCCTTTTCAGAGGCTCTTTGAAAAGGTTTTTCTAAGATCTAGATTTATGTTGTGTCCCTTCCCTTTCTTCAGATCAGAAACTTCAGTGCTGCCTGATTTCTCCAGGAGTCTATCCCCGTTGTGGTCAGGTGTTGCTTCCTTTCTGAAAACCCAGAGCATTCACAGCTTCCATGCACTCAGGGGGCTGGAATCAGGAAAAACTAGTGCTTTTTCCTTTCTATCTCACTGGTCTAAATCCTGGTCAGCAAATGCCCATGTAGGGTGGTCCTGTAGGGAAAAGAGCTGAACCTGGACTAGGTGGTTTTGCTAGAGCAAGACGTCAAGGTTTGCTCACCTAGGTGTTAGTGGGGCTGGTTTGAAGTCAGGGAGTTTTGGGGGAGTTGGGAGTTTTTGTGAAAGAGGAACAAGTGGTAGGTGGGGTTCCCCAGCATGGGTCATGCTCAAGAAGAGGCCAGGAGCAAGGGAACTAACCTTCAGCCAGGAGTTTGGAGTGATAAACCCTAAAGTGAGTGCTGAACGTGAAGAGAAGAAGCTGCAGTGGCACTCAGACATCAGCCCTTAGAGTTGCACCTGGATCCTCTGATGAGGGTGGGCAGTTAGTCACTGGAGATCTGCATGAGGGGTTATTTCTTCAATCAGGTTCCTCCCATTTCTTCAGTCTTTCCTCCTGGGAGCCCCTGACTGACACCTCTCCAGCAGGGTTTTGTGCAGCGCTGCCAGTCACTCGTTATTGCCAGAGATGTTACGTGCTGACCGCGGCCTCTGATGTGACTGCAATGGAGCACGGGGTGTCTGAGGGACGGGAGGTACAGTTTACTCCATCTATCATTTCCCTTCCTTGCTGGGACTTGGGTGACTTCATATCTGACAAAGAGAGGGGTATTATCTCCAGCTCTGTGACCAGATTTTAATGAGGCAATTCTTTTATTTTTGCTTTACATTAATTGAATAGCTGGATGCAGAGAGGAGACACTGAATGAGGATTAAACCCTTATCGAACCTGCCAGCAGTGGCAAGCTGGAGCTGCCTCTATGCTTCTTGTCCCCAGTCTCCCACAGAAACTGTGATGGCCACCTTTCCCCAACCTACAGTCGTGAATTTCAACAAGGGATGGTCAGGTGGTTTGGGGTGAAGGTTGCTCATGAAAACCAACTGCCTACCCTTGAGGGTTAAGACTATAAGACCATGGAGCATAAAAGTCTCCCAAGGTTTCACAAATGTTGCCTTGCAACATCAGGTGAAGGGTCTGGGTACAGCTTGTGACTGGTGACTCCACTGGAGAATCTTACGTGGTGAGGCTGGTGGGACTGAGGGTAGAACTGTGCTCAAGCATCCACTGATGCCGGCAGGGACTGGCCTTAGACTGCCTCAGATGAAAGCAGGGAACATGGGTTATCCTGATGGTGTAGCATGGATGTGTGACATGTCCATCCTGGCAAAAATGACTCTTGATTCGTCTCTGTCCATGCACTTTTCTTGGACACTCACATTAGGGAAAACAGAGGCAAGTGAAAGGATGGGATCCACATGGCAACACCTGCTATTTTCACATTTCCATTCTCTCCGCCATTTTTAGTTCCCATGATCTCTAACTGCTTGCTCGGGTGAGGTCTTCAGTCTTGGCCTTGCTTGGTTGCAGGGCAGTGCCTCCAGAGAGGTGCTGCAGGGTTTGTGTCTCCTGGTGCCCCTGCAGTTGTGCACTCATGGGTACAGTCCTGGTATTGTCCCATTCTTTGGGTCACACACTGGCAGCTGTCTAAAGTTAGGGCCTGATTGTTACTGGAAGCCTTATCTGTTCTACCATCCAGGTGGGACCTTCCCTTTTTTTCAAGGGGATGCTCTATTCCTATACAGTTTTATCTACATCTCTATATCATCATCTCTTCTCCTGTGTAATTTTTTTAGGGATAGATTCCATTGCTACCATGAGTAAGGACCTAAAGGTCTTTGGCATGTATTGAATATGTTTAGCATCTGCTTCATGCTAATGCTGCTGTTTTCTTTTGCTCATGAGAACACTAAAAGAAGAAGTGAAGTGAGATAGATTTTCTTCTTTGTTCTGTAAAAAATATGAAAGACATTATTCAAGGTAAAAATATATTTAAATCAACTGAAACAGAAAAGCCTGTGTCCCCCTCTACATACATATAATGCAATTTCAACTACAATTTAAAATAGGGAAATTATCCTTATAATAACTAATTATATTCAAAGACTATTACTGTAAACGAGACATCAACTCATCAAAAATATTTTTGCATTTATAAAAAATTTAAATTCTAGTCAGCCTTATTGTGCAGCAAAAAGCCTAAAAATATCACTTCTCAGATTTCTTGAGACATAATTTCTGCCATGGAGATCAGAAATTTCCAGGTTCACAGAGGAAAGTGAGCACACTGCACCCCACATACCTTCAGAAACATCTAGCAAGCAAGCACTATCCACCTGGATCAATAACAGATGTGGCACAGCGAGGAAGTGTCAAGACCAACTCATGTGCCATGGATAGTTAATGGTTACACTACAGCTCCCAGCTCAAGACTCTTAATTCACGTCAATGTTCTCACATTATAAAGCAGGTGCCCACGTCTGCCTCAGCCTTCATTAGACTGAGGGCTGTAGGACAGGCATCATCTCACCCAAAATATACCAAATCAGCCCTGTCCTCTCTTACCTGTCTCGATTCGCTCCTAAACCAGCAGCCCAGGGAGACAACCTCAGATGGAAATGTCTGCATGGGAGCACTGCACACTAGATGTGATAAATCACACACTCGGTCTCTCAGTCAAACTGTATCTCTTGCTGTCAGTGCCTTTTTCAATGTTCTTCTCCATTTCAGGTTTTAAAAAAGGCTGATGTGGCTACTATCTATAGATTATGCAAATGAGACATTATCACCCCCAGAATACATCACCTTTCTTTGCTGTGTTTCTAGAAAGCAAGAAAGTAAATAACTAGTTCACCTTGGCTCAGCAAAGGAGCGGTAGTGGGGACTTTAGGGGAGAAAGCTATAAAATCAAGAACAGAATCAAGAACATGGAACAATTAATTACTCATTGATTCTTCCAATACAAGTGCCAAAGGGTGCCCAGTTACTAGATCAAAAGGCAGCAGAAGGAAGCACATTTTATCAGCTGGGCAGCTCACTTCCTTGGGATGTTGCAGGAGGAAAAAAAGAATAAAAACACCTGAAAGAGGGATCAGGAGTTATTAAACTCAGTGGTCCAGAAGCAGCCCCTTTCAATGAGCTGTGATCTGACCCTGTTCTTATGAAGATTGTGGCTCTGAAACATTAACCCCAACCACTGTTGCAACCCCAAGAGGAACACTAATTAAAAGAGCTGTCCAGCGCAGGACAAACAGTACCCAGTAGTGATGGGAGGAGATTCAACAGATATTGGTGGCCTTAGAGGCAATACCATCTCCTGTCAGAAAGCAAAGGGGCCCATCTGGACTGTGGGAAATGGGAAGCTGATCTGCTGCATAGCCTCAGGAAAACCATTTCCTTTCTATTGCTCCTGACCCTGGTCTGTCTTACTAATATGATGGTCACCTCTGTAGGGCAGGCGCAATATTTCACTATCTGTCTGTTCAGTTCTTAGGAGAAATCAGCCCGTCTTCTAAGGCAGTGCTTGCGAGAGAGACCCAAATTGGCAATAATTATGTTTATTCTGGAAAAAAAAATAATCCAGTCCTCTGTGTATTTTACTCTGCATATTTGAAGCTGTTCCATTTAGAGGCACCCTCCATGTGTCACTCCACTTACAGACTCTGATGCAGATGGTCCAATTATTTATTAATCTGGTTTTAAAATATCCTCAGTGTGTTTCAGCAGGAGACACTTTCTTCAAGGTCCCAATTTCAGCAGTCAAAAAGAGGCTTGCTGTTGTATTTGCTGGAGAGGAAGATTGAGTCTTTTGTCCTTTCTGACCTTCCTCTCGCAGACTACTAACATCTCTTAGACCTGGCAGAGGCAGTTACTCTGGTAGTGCATTCATATTTTTAAATATCTGAAATTGAAGGGATTATGCCTTAAATCTTTGCCTGTATCCTTAGAGTGCCTTCATACTCTCACAAGCCATGACAGCATGGATAAGAAAAAGCGTAAAAAATTATGTGAATTAAATGTAAAGAGCTGGGGGGTTTTGTTGTTGGGTTTTTTTTCTTTCTGCCACATGTCCCAGAAGATTCAGAAGATCTGGGATACTGGCTGCAGGCCTGAATGAACTAGTTTTAGTGGCAGATCCTTGGATTTTGCCCTCCCTTCTTTACAATTATGTGAAGCTGACCAGGTTATTAATCCAATCCAGGCATCACAGATAAACTGGGCATCACTGTGGCTCAGGGTTTTCCCTTGCTGTGACATGGAAGATGTCTCACCGCAGAATAAGGACAGTTAGCCCATCTCCAGTAACCAGCCATCAAGACACCAGCCACATTCACAGGCTGCACTGAAACCCAAAGGACAAATTCGCCCAACCCATGGCAGACTTGAAACATCAGCTTGGGGATTGTGCCCTTCCTCTGCAAAAGCAGCAGAAGGAAAGTGCTAGGAAATGCATTCACCACCTTGTTGCTTTTCTAGAACTATTAGTTGAGCACTGTTGCTGTTGTGCTCTGGGGGGTGATGCACCAAAGGAGTCCAGAAAGCCCTTCAAGATCTCTGCCTGCAACTGGCTTCACAGGATGAGGTCTGAAAATAGCCACAGACTTCAAAAGATGGCAAGCAGAAAATAACACACACAAGAGTTTCCTCTTGTGCATCTTGTGAACCCGAGATCATGGTATGAAACTACTATTGCCACAGCCAGCCTGAGCTCACCTGAGCTCTTGTACTGAATGGCACCAAGGGTATTTTAAATAGAAGTCTGAACCTCTACTTCCCATTCAGTGCTCTGTCCAAAATGCAGGAACAGCTGGAGAGGCACAGAGGAACAGAGCAGCAGGCTTCCCCAGGACAGGTCCTTATTTGGCCTTATATTCTGACCTGCCTCTCAAAGGTACCAGTCATTCAAATCCCATCATTGCAAGGTTAAGCCCCCTTTTGTTGCCTCAGGTGAGTAAATTTAGAAACAGTTAGTTAATCAGTATATTTGTCTTATACCTATTAAATAATTATGCACCAAACAAGGTTTCTTGGGAATAAAACTATTATTGTGGAAAATGAAAGGAGATGTTTGTTCAGTTCCCTTTTGTAATGAATTGTTTGGACAATGTAACACTTGAACCAATGAGCAGGAAACACAGAAATTCCGCCATTAAAGAGAAGTGGGAGTCCTCCCAGCAGCAGGGCCATTCCCCCTCCCAGCTCCATGGCTTAGAGCCTCAGCGCATGGAGGTGCTCACTGTGCCTCGTGTCTTGGAGGGAAACACAGACAAGAGGGACACCAAAGGCTCCTGCTTTGCTGAAGAAAATCTTCAGCTCATCTGGGCTTTTCCTGCTATGCCCCTTTGTGGTGCTTTTCCTTCACAGTTTTTGGCTTTTTGTAGCTAGAGGTTCCCATCATTTAAAGACCGTTTGGCTTTAGGAGTAGCTCAGATCCTTACTCTAGTGCTAGAGCAGGTAGGATATGAGAGAGGAAGATGGGGTTTAGTTCCAGATGAGACTTGGGCAAGTCTGGATCTGACGTAGTGTCGAGCAATCCCAAAGGTGTGGCATCCTGTTTTAAAATATCTCAGTCCCTAATGCACAAATAATAAAAAATTGATTAACTTGTGAGACTTCCACCTCAAACAGGCTGGTCTCACAAGGCTCTGGTGTACGCCTTCTGGTACAAATAATATTCCTGCATTTGCTGCTGTAAAGTCCTGTACACATCAAAAGCGTGTCCGACATTTCTACCCGTGGAACAGAGAGAAGGTAACTGAGCTCCTTGAGGAAGTCTGGGACCTGTGTTTCTGTAACACCAAGTCTTGGTGTTGTTGCTGAACATACAGAAATTTTGAATGACCAAAGTGCTTCTCAGCTGAAAAAGACAAATGTGATCCTGCAACATGGTGGAAAACAGTCTTCCCCCCTGTTCTCTGCAATATTAATACCAGGGAAAAAGAAGCTGCTGACAGGGGACCTGATTTGTCCCTGTAAACACCCAAGAGAGAAATAACTCTGAGTAGGAAAAAGAGCTCTTCGAGCCCCCCCCCCCAATTATTCTGCAACAGGAATATTTAATATAAATAGAGCTTGAATGAATTTACAGTGAAAATCGCCAGCAAGTTTCTAACTGACCAAGTAGAGAGCTATTGGAAGAGCTGGGTCATTAAATCAAACTGATTTTATAATGAAGCAGAGCACATTTGAGAGGAAATTTATGACATGCAATAACAGGAGGCTGGAGCTGACTGCTGAAGTGATCTCTTCAATCTTATCCTTCTGCTCAAAACAGGCTTCAGTTTCCTAATGTAAAGGAATTTACTTCAGTGAGAAGGGAAGACGTGGCTGGACACCAGGACAAGGGCCTCTCCCCACAGCCCATATCTGCCTGCAATGATCTACTCTCTCTAAGGAGATATTGTCAAGCCACTGTGCAAGGCAACAAAATTTTGGCACCAAAAGCTCCTTCCTTTAAAATCAAACCCAACCATGCTCTCTTTCTGGGAGAGCCTTCCTTGAATGCATTTAAGCTTTTTTTTTTCTCCTCTGACTACAAGGATGAAAGGTGTGTTATTCCTAATACAGAAGCAACCCAGAAAAGGCACACACAGAAACAGCAGAAGCATTGCAAGTCACAATGCCTGACAGCCAGAATCAATGTGAGGGGAAAACCCTCCCCAGAACAGAAGAGCATCATCCAGGCTAAGGTGGACCCTTGCCACATGGGGGATTTTTGGTCACTTTCCCCAATTGCTTATCTTTACTAAATAATCACTCTTGCTCCCTGACCTGGCTTTCATAAAACCATGTGCACAGCAGGGCTACCTGTGCCTCTCCAATGTTTTTGCTGATTCTAGCATGGATATTCCCCTGTGCTAAACCCCCACTGGGTTTTGCAAATCTGAATCAAGACAAGCAATCTTCAAACCAGCCATGATCACTGAAAGCAACCAGCTCCAAACTCACACACACACGTGAGGAAGCAAATAAACCTCAAATTAGCAAACAACTTACTGCTCATTTAACATTATCACTCTAAGCTCCCAGTTTGCTAATACACCTGGGTGATATTTTTTACAATTACTGTAGTATTGCAGAGGAGCATCCTTCAGAATACTTCCAGGTAGATAGTGCTTGTCTGGCATATAGCTCTGAGTATCTCCCAAGTGAAATAAGTACTGTTTCCACCTAAATAGGATCTAATGAGCCATTCACTAGAGTAGAGAAAAAAAATAGTTTTTGCCCTGAGGAAAAGCATCCCAAAGAACTCAACAGAATCTCCAGCCTGCTGCTGCCAGTGCTTGTCTCTCAGATAACACAGGCTGCATTAGTTTTCTTGTAGTGTAAATGAAAACACAAAATTGCAAGAAGAAAATTAGGGTCTTTGAGGTACGTGTTTCATAATCGTTCCCAAGAGTCTCAGTCTTCAGTTTCACAATGCCTTATCCTGTCACACTTGCAAAAATGATTGTTAAAGATGGATTATGGTGGCCCAGAGACTGTTGCCTGCATTTGCAGAGAGCCTGAGACAACAGTTCAGAGGTGAGTGATGCCTTGTAGCAGGTTCACAATAGTGCAGGTAGCAGTGTCAGCGCTGCCAACACCCACTTCACAACTCACAAAACAACAGAATTACAGCAAAATTAGATAAATAATTAAATGCCTACCTGAAAGGCTGCTGGGTTGCAGTGGCTTGTTTCTGTGAGCCTGGAGATAGGGCAGGGTAAGTGCAGCCGTGTAGTCCACAGCAAGGTTTGCAGTGAGAGGTAATGGCTTTCATCAGCTGAGCTGATACGGGTGAAAAACTATCCTGAACCACAGAAAAAGACTATGGCAAGCACAGGCCAGATACAGAGGGTCTGGCTTAATCTGGTTATACTGAAAAAGGTGAGGATGGGCAGCCCTGGGAGGTAGTGTAGTGTAAGAGAGGAGGGAAATGATGCAAGCCCCAAATTGAGAGAAGGAAGAATGCTGAGCACCAACTGTAACCAGAGGTGAGCAAAACCATCATTGTGGTCCTTAAACATGAGAGAAACAGTGAGTTCATGGACAGAAAACTGATTTTTAGCCTCAAGATCATATCAAACTCTCAAGGATCAGAGAAGAGAAAAAAATATCAGAACTAGATCAGATCTTTGGTGAAAAATGTTTCCTCCCCATTGACTGAGGGTCTCTATTCAGGTTCATGATAGAGGAGACAAGTCTGGAGCCTAAAATACAGCAAGGGTGAGTATGTTACACACAATCTACAACTTTTACATCTACAGCAGTCTCATTTTCTAGTCCTGCTCTGTGCAGAGCTGAAAGTCTCCTTTGTGGACTGGAGTACTGTGAGGGGCTTTTGAATCACAGATGGTTAAAGATGAAGTGTGTTTAGCATCAAGTTAGAAAGCTCATGCCAGCTGCCTGCTCACATTCAGCCATTAATCTGCTCTTGAGAAATTCTCTACCTGAGAAGCATCCAGAGTAAAGGTGGATGCAGGAGGAATCCCAGTCAGCTCAGTTCAGAGTGCATAGTTCCATTTGCACCTGGATTCATTGTGGACCAGGACCAACAAATCTGTCCCCTAGGTCTTCAAGGTGTCCTGTGGGGCTGTTCAGCCTGGGGCAGGGGCAGATTCCTTGATGAGAAGTGATTTTAGGTGTTTTCTGGTCATCACAGGCTGCCAGAGGACTTTTCTTCTTCCCCGTGTCAATAGCTGTGTTCTAGGAATAAAATTAGTTTGCACTTCATTATTAAATACTTACAATACGTGGCTGAGAACGAGCTCGGAGCACATGCAGGCACTGTGTGCCCACTAAGAGACAAGCAGAGGAGACGGGAAAGGGGAGGCTGAGAAAAATCTGTGGTACCTGCCCTCCACGAACCAACAAGACTGGTGACCTAACTCCCCCTAGGAGGGAGGTCAGACTAACATTGTCACTGTACCAGGTAAACCAATCTTGCATGGCTCAGAGTAACATACCACAACCCACTAAAGCCAAACCAAGGCCGTAACACTGCTGCCTAAAAGGGAGCTCAGCCTCCTTCCTCATGGCTTTCAAGGAAAGGTTCCCTTCTATAAATCTCCATCTTCTCTGGCCCCACCAAAGACTTCAGGAATTCCCAGGTTGCTTTTCAACAGAGCTGATCATAGACACAGCCACCCAAATAGCAGCAGCAGCACCAGAGAGCCAGCAAAATCAGCCCAAGTCCAGCCAGCTCTCTGCTTTAACAGATGCTTAGAAAATACCTCCTCACAGCTGCTCTGAGAGACAATTCAAGCTGTGGAGACTTCACTCCTGGGGATCCTAAGATTGCTCCTGGTCAGGTAGCCCGAGACCCTGCTGTCTTGTCCAAACCAGCCTCACTTTCCACTCTCAAAGAGAGTACACAGATGTGTCTGCTAATCCCCACAGGACTGTGGAAATGAACCCAATGGCTTTCCACAGGTGTCTTTAATAACAAAGGTAAAGAGAAGGTTTGAGCAGAAGTCCTCCTGGGACACCCTTTGGAGAGGTGGAGTGCTGCAGCATCTGCAGGTAGGCTGCAAAGATGGTGTGGGGTCCTTGTGGAAGAGATCTGAGCTGGTGAAGTCCAGACTGTATTTTTGGAAGTTAGGCTCCTGGAAATATTTTCTACTTTAGCCAGGATTCTTTTAGTTTTTTTCAATATTTATACTTAAAAACCGTAATAGGACTGTTCTGTGTTCTAGGGCACTTTAGGATCCTTCCTGTGCTGCCTGGTGGGGACAGAGAAGCTTTCTATGTGTGACAAATCTCCATAACCAAATATCAGCGTGTAAAAAGCCTGAGTACACCCACACTGATGATGGGTAATGCTGTTTCCCTTTTAAGCCCTCAGTCTCTGTGTCTGTCCCAAGGTATTGCCCCATCACCTTTCACAGCTGTACTACATGATCTTCCTCCTGAGACAACCGTGCAAGTGGACATCACATAGGGTAAGCAGCTCTCTGTTGCCATCTCCTCCTGACAGTCTGGAATGAAAGAGGAGAAATTCATGCATGCAGAGAGGCGTTGTAAAGAGCAGAGAGGGAGGAAAGGGAAGGTTCTGGCAGAGGCAGGCACGTTTGAATGACTGCCTATGCGTATCTGAGCTTGCTCCATAGTTAAGGCAGGGGAAGTGCTGGGTTTGCTTCTGGAAAACAATGTGTAAGCGTCTGTACAAAGCTGGGAACAGTGAAAGCCTGAGACAGCCGTGCTCTGAAGGGTTTGTGCCCTGGGACGATTACCAGGCAGCCCCTGAGGTCTGTCTGCCCAAAATCCTAAGGCCTGAGGCAGATAACCAAAGCATCACCCAGGTTAAGGCAGGACTGGATCTGCCGGCAGTCTTGAGATGGCATGACTTTAACACATTCGGTCCTAGCAGCAGTTTATCCCTGCCTCATAGGGAAAACCAAATAACAAATCTCCCCAGGCTGCTGCCTGGCTCTTTCTGCACAGCCGGCCGGTATCGACCGCAGGCAGTGTGCTGGCAGCGCGGGCAGGGCTCTGTGCTGCTGCCAGCCCGTGTTTACTCCTCGCAGTGCAGCTCCCGCATCTCTGTTTCCTTTGCAGTTTCACACCTCGCTTCCTTTCATCACATTACGCCGAGGTGACTGCTTCCCCTCTGCCTTCCCTTTCCTGTGCTCCAGCCCAAGCACTGAGCCTTGCCTTCACCTGCCCAGGTTACCTGCAGGCTGTGCAAATAAAACCCTTCCCGTGGTGACAAAGATGCCCGTGTTTCCAGCTCACCTTGGGGAATCGCTCACTCAGCTTGTGTCCCTGTTTCCTTGAGATCTAATCAGGTAAGGAGGGAGGCTCCCCTCTGTAACGATAGGCAGATCTAATAGTTGTGGGCTTGGATTATTATTTTTTTCCTATTAAGCAATGAATTTAACCAGAAAAGCTGGTCAGGAGGGACCTAGTCACCCTGCTTTTGGTTTGTAATACAGCCAGCCCTGAAACACGTGGCAGTGCAGCAGAGCATATTTCAAGACCTGCCCCCCTGTGTGCTTGTGCTCATCAGTGCTGTTACTAGGCAGACTTTAATCTCTGGTATCTCCAAAGAAATTAAAGAAATTACATTAAAATTAAATTACATTAAAAATTAAAAAAAAAATATTGCTCTCCTCCCAGCAGCAGGAGGACAAAATTGCTGGAGATCCTGAACAGTGAAGCCCAGGACGCAGGTCCCACCAAGAGATCTCGCTCAGCTTCCCTGGCTGCTACCAGAGCCCAGGGATGTGGCCAAGCACAAGAAAAGGATCTGGAGGACACAGAAGGAGTGTTTCCACCCCACAGGCCCTGGGGCTGTCAGAAGTCCTCCAGTTTCTCAGGGTGACTGAAGTACCCTTGCCGGCAGACACCACTGGTTTCATTTCATACTTGCTGCCTCTCAAAAAAAAAAAAATCTTGGAGTTATTTACTGCCTGTGGAAATGTGTGGATACAAGAGATGAAGGCAGATGCAGCTTGGGAAAGAGCTGTGTATCTCTGTCAGGGTACCTCGACCCTGCTCTGCTATCCCTGCAGCGAGGGACTGCTGAGCCCTGGCACTTCACAGGGGTTTCATGGTAGTTGGTAGTACTCATTTTGGAAACGAAGTTCTGACAAATCATCAGCCACTGCACATTCCTTTTATCCAGAACACAGAAGTCAGACTGAGAGTTTGTGTGTACACATACTGAAAAAGAGAAGCCCCCGACTAGGTGAATATGCAGTAATAAGATAATTCCTTTTTCCTCAAAGGCTCACAGAACACTGGCAGGGTTCCTCTGAAGGACACCTTCCACTTAAACACCCCTGCAAGTGAATGGGACTGTGGATGGCGCCTTCCTCCAGAGCAGACGTGGGCTGCCCCAGTGTTCAAGGCTGGGACATGTTCTGACTGTCAGAGCAGCAAAGGCACACCAGTGAAGGTCAATGTCCATGCAGACAGGTGAAAAGCTAAATGTAATCATTTTCTCTTCAACAGTCTTATTTTTTTCAAGAAGTTTAAGCCCTTGACACATGCAGGTTAATGAAGTCTACAGCTGTCCATGTGTGGTGGATAAGAGTCATTACCCTGATACATAGAGCAAGGATCCCAACCTGGATATTGCCCCAAATCCAACAGTGTGTCATCAGCAGAGCTGTAGGGGGGAGAGCTGGGGCTCATTCTGCCCCTTGCAGTCCCAGACGGTTGTGCTTCCCATCACGCTGCAGCCCAGGAGGAGTGTCTGCGGCTGCTGCAGGTATTTCCCATTCCTGGAGCTTCGCTGTGAGGGGTGATAGCTGGATAATGAGTTTCTTTAGTCTCGCTTGAATGACTTCAGCTCTGCAGACACAACATCTCAGCGTTTGACACCAAAGAGCAGATGAGTAGCTGATTACACAGTTAGTGGGACTTCTTCCAGGTAACACACGTGTGTGGATAGTGATAATTTCTGTGCTCGTCTCTACCAACCCCAGTTTTGCAAAGGCAAGGAAAAAAAAACAACAGGAGCTTTCAAAAACCTCTTAAAATCTTTCTGGCATAACAAAGCCCAGGAGCACCACACCAAAAGAACTCAACTCTTGGGACTTCCAACCCTGTCTCCTTTCTACTCATGACACCCAGGGCAAAGCAATGAGAACAGCAGCCCTCTTTCCTCTTCTCTCTTCAGTGACCCTCTTCCATCTGAGCTGCTTGCAGCATGAACAGTAGTGAAGGAGTAACTAATCCTGCCAGAATACAGCAGGTCACTGTCAGGGAAGCAGTCTGGGTATTTTCATGTTTTTCCTGGCTTGATGCACCAGGAAACGGAGTAGAGCAGCTGGGTGGATGCAAAGGACAATCTCATCCTAAAAGCTGAATGCAGGTTAGAAAGACAATAAAACCTCCTTCGCTGGAGCTCAGCAACAGGTACTTGACCCTTCCTCTGTGAAAGCACAACTTGCTGAGGGAGTTGTAAGTTGCTACAGAGGAGATGTGTTGCCAGAAGACGGCCTACCCTCTAGCTACAGGAGGATGCTGGAAGACTTGTGACAGCCCAGTCTGACTGGACATAGTTCACTGAATTAAACTAATTCAGGTGTGGTAAGAGGAACCTTGCATGGCAGAAACAGGTTCTGTATCTGATACAGCAAATCCCATGTGTAGTGAGCAGGAGAACCAATTTGACAAAGCACAATAAAGACCAACAACAGAGAGGTAATAATTTATATTTCAATAGGGCATCTTTCATGCTGAGGGATACAAATTATTTGGCCACTGTTTAAAATTCAGCCACGTCCGGAGTGGAACACAGCCGTGCGTAGCATCTGACATTGCCTCAGCGTTGATGTATTTGTTAATATGTAAATTGCCAATCAGTATATCTTCAAAAGGTTATTGTAGAGTCAGATAATAAATCATCCTGTGTAATGCTTAATATCTTTATACTGACAGTGCTGAAACCTCAAAGCGTTGGCACTGTTTATATATACACATCTCTGTGAGTGTATTTCACTTTTATGCACACAATAAACCTGATCTTCTCCTTGTGCCAAAGGAAGACTGAAAAAAAAAGAAAATGGCCTCTATAGCCCATATGACTGATGTTATGGCAATTCTTACATTTATATCTACCTTCTCCCCTCTGTTTCATAGGCTGTCTGGGAAAGGGAAAGCTGGATTCCCCATCTGCAGTAGGAAAACACAGAAAGGCTTTTCACCAGGAGGTGTATGGATTCATGCAACTTTGCATACAGGAGGCCTTTGGCCAGGGCAGCATTGAAAAAATGTAATTAATGTTGTGCAGCTTCCCCTGGGGGCAGTGTGGCCAATGCCACTGGTACCTTCAGCTCTATCCTATTGAGCTGCTCTTCACTGAAAAGTTGTCACGCGAGGCAAAGGGATTTCGGGATTAAGTTGCCTGTTCTCTTTTCCCATGGTTTATTTTTGCTGCTCTTCAGCTAAGTGGGCCTATGAGTTCATGAGCTCTGGACCATGCTCCTGCAGTCAGGGGGAAAATGGTGCTGAGAGTCAGCAAGAGCATGCCCACCCACCTCCTAATCCCAGCCTTTCCCCAGGGGACTTCACCTGCTTTCCCAGCACCTGGGATGCCTTGAAAATCAAATGCAAGCAAAAGGGCTTGTGACCACTCTTGTCACGGCCAAGTGGTGTGAGACCCCTTGCTTTTATCCTCTCTCTCAATCCCATCACTTGCTCTGGCTGCTCCATGCTGCCACTTGCCCTTCCGTCTCACAGCCCCCTGACTTCCCCCAGGGTGACCTTGAGCTGCCAACCTTGCAGGCACTCCCCACCCAGCCCCATGAGTACTTCCCTAGATCCCATTGGAGAGTTGTTACTGGCAGTTTGGCTTGTTGGGGTCCAGAGCGGCATCCATCATCTCTGCATGAGTGCATCCTGCAGGCAGCTGCTCTGCTGCTGCTGGCAGGCACCTCCTGAAGAAACACTTTATATTTATGTCTGGTTTTTAGCTCACTGCCAGTGAAGGCAGTTCAGCCTCACTCTGTCGCTGTATCATTTCCAATGGAGGTGCCTCTGCCTCCAGTTCGCGTTTTGCCAGCAAGCATTTTGACTTTTTGCCAAATATTTAAATGACCTTATGGCAGGATTGGAAGGCAAGGCTCTGAAGCTCCACCTCCCCATGGTCACTGTGGGCCTCTATTCTCCTTTCTGCTGCCTGCTTCATGTATTTTTACTCAGTATCTCTGCTTGCAGGGTTGCCTGAGACATTAAAAAGAAATGCCTTCACTACTAAGACAATGTGTAGTAATAAGGAACTTGATCTCACATAAATTGGGATGTTCTGAGAACCATTTTAATTTCTGCTAATCGGTAGATGAAAAATGAATTACTTCAGATGTCATGTCCTATTGCACGAGTCTTGTAATGTTTAGAAAAGCCATAACAGAGCTACCCAGTAATTGAAGGGCTCTACATGAGTGAACTTTGTAATTGCATATTCTTATCCTTGAGTCTGGGAGGCAGAAAGGAAAAGCAGATCAGGCCACGTCTTAATGAAACAGCTCAGTCCTGCAGTGCTAGCGAAGCTAAAAGTAAACAAACCACACTCATTATTTTGTATTGCAGCTCCCCAACCCTGCGGCAGCCCCGTGAGTGTTGTGCTGTCTCCCACCTTACTTCTGCTTTCAGCCCTCTTCCCAGCTGTTCCCAGCCCCAGGGGCAGCCTTTACCCCAGGTGCACCCAAGGCCAACAGCTGCCCCCATTCGAGAACTACCTCGCCCCACAGGAGACGCAAACAGCTTTGGAGACAGATATGGCTTTGGAGGGTTTCCATCTCTGAACTACCAGTCCTGACCAGCCCAGATGGAGCAGGAAAAGCTCCTGCATAACCATTCCCATTCAAACCGGTTGGGACAGTTCCTCCTGTCACATCCTCATCTCTGCTCCCAGCTGGGAAATGCTGCCATTGAGTGCTGGAGATTTGCTCTATGCTACTGTTCACACCTTAATATTGGCTTCCATGTATTGAATGTGTTCCCGGCTCCCCCAGTTCCCCACTCCCCTGCCCTCAGTCATAGCTGGGGCTCACTTGAGGGTACTATGGTAAATGAGAACCCTCAAATCCTGTGCTGTTGTCATTTTCCACTCCCCTCCATTGATGAGCTGATGGTACCGGCACGAAGCAGCTCTTTAGTGCAGGTGCTGCACTTTTGGAAGGAGCATCTCACTGCTGTAAGACTGCCAACAGCACCTGGCCATTTTCTTGTTTGTGAAGAAAGCAGGAAGATGAGGCAAATATTACAGAGTAAAGATTTTCTCAGCTCTAATGTTGAAGGGTTTTTCAGCTTTCTCAGAGAAAAAAAAGAAAAAAAAAAACCTATTGCTCTGTTTGTTTCACTGTCTTTAAAAGTGGGATCTATCATCTGGAGAGTCAAACCAGCATCCTTTTCTGTGGATTTTCCATGGCTGCTCCTCAGCAGCCGATGGCATAATGTTTTCTGAAATGGCCATTAGCTGAGTATCTTTATGAAGAGCTTCCCAGGGAAGTAGCTGCAAAGTTCAATTTGCTGAATTATGAGCACATCTCAGATAAGAATTGCATTATATGGTACTTGCACACTAAAAGCTTTAACTTTATACTTTGAACTTCTAAAATACACATTGATGAATCTGATGAGGACTGAAGAAGTGGAAAGGTAAAGGTCCCTAAGGATTAGAGATAATAAGGAATAATTGCTGTCTTTTTTTTCCCATGAAAAAAAAAAGTATATTTAGAAGAATTCTGTTTAGCTGAGAATTTTCTAGTAAAAAAGCCATTTGTAGGGAAAAAAAAACTTAGTGAAAAACCTCTTTAATTGGTTGAAAATTTACGGCAACAAGCCATAACATAAAGGTACTTGATTTGTGCTGAAGAGTTGTTTGGCTTCATGGTGTTGCATAAGATTTATCCCAGCATCCTAGGGAGAAAAATTGAGCTCATTCTTGTATCTCACACAGGATAAATCTAAGTATTGTCTGAAATACTTTAAATTTAATTAAGAAGAGCCAGAGTGAAACAACAGTGGATTTCTCTTTCAGAAGTAACTAGATTGTTCTAGCTCATGAAATGAATGGGATCTACAGTAAGTCTCCCGAAGTTTAAAGCCTCAGTACTTCTGATGAAAGCCCAAGAGCTACAGACTAGGACATTTCTTCTCTAAGATGCTGAAACAGCTTCACTCTGTATTCAGGACAAGTCTGGAGCTGAACTCACTCCAACACCCAAGTGCTCAGGGATATTTGTGTATCTTGATTTCACATGCGCAGTGCTGTGATTTCTATACACTGAAGGCTCTTCACTTAATCGGTGCTATTATCACACCTGATGAGGCACAGCAGGTGATATTTGAGATGCTTACCTTTTGATTCCTTGCAACTGAGCAACATTTAGTAAGAATTACTTAAATCAGCTAATCAAAAACACGTTCAATGACATTAGAATGAAGTGGGCTGTAGAACACCTAAGTGAAGTTATTCTTCTTGTGGAAATCCTTCTGTAGAGAGAAAAGCAAATAAATACCAGTATGATCTATATATTGTAAGCTCTCTGCTCCTTGGGCAGAGATATTTAATTCCTGAAAATCCTTTCTTATTCCATATTTCGGGTAAGGTTTGGCTTTGCTTTAGTGGGACAGGTTTTCACAAACGTTTCCTACTCATGCTTTGGTAGCATAGCCAAGACTGGCCAAGAGCCTGTGTGATAGGTGCCAAAGCAAGGGCACACAGAGGTACAGCTGGGCTGTAGCTGGGCTCTGTGAACACCTCTGTGTGCAACCGGGACAGCCTGGTGTCTGTCTTTCCATGCCAGGAAAATGGGACAATGGGTCCGTTTGCAGGTGGATTTTGATGGTGTTGCATGTGGACAGTGGTGTGGGCCTTTCCAGCATTGGGCCACCAGTTCCTGTTTCTGTTGAATAGGTTTATACTGAATCCCTTAGCAAGGATGTTCTCCGACTTCAGGAAATCAATTTCCATGGAGTTTGGCTACCCAAAAGAAGACTGATGTTGAAATGACAAGCTGTTGGAGCTCTAAAGGTGCAAAGTTTGAAGTTTGGTTCAGTGGGCAGAGCAGGGGACAATTCACCTCCAGCCTCATGTCACTTCCATCTCTGGAAGCTGGGCAAGCTCCTCCTATCCATGCGAAGGGGACCACAACACTTTGTGCTGCTTTGTCCCCCTTTGTGAGGGACTGATTGGGTACAGGTGCAGCAGAGAGACCTGGCTAAACTGCCTGGACTCTGCAAACTGAGGGCTTCCATTTTGATGAGAAATAAAGCAAGGGACACCACTGGCACGAACAGCTAGATAAAAAACACCTGTGGGAAGTCAGGGCTGGTGCTTTCTCCTCTCTGAAGTTATAGAGCCCTTGTGCTGCATTGCACAGTGTAGAGCAGCCCAGTCTGACAGGCACAGGGCAGGGTCAGTACCAGCTTCTTCATCGTGGGTTCGGTGGTGGCAGCATGACCTGTGTTTGCTGAGGAAAGCGGATTTGCTCTGAGGACTGATTTGTTGTGATTTACTCTGAGGAAAACTGATGGATCGGGATTCCTGTTTAGAGGAATCTCTTCTGAGAAGGGCCCACCTGTTGGCAAGACCTGCACACAGAGATGGAGCTGATCTTTCCTCTCAGTTAAAGGGACCCTTAGGGACTGTCCTTCCCTCTCAGTTAAAGGGACCCTTAGGGACTGTCCTTCCCTCTCATTTCCGCAGCAGTGGCTGTCCCAGGTGAGAACTAATCCCCTTTTCCATGCTGTCTCCCTTTCCCAGCAAAGTGGGACTTACATTTCACTGGCCTGAAACCGGGTGTTAAAATACTCCATAGCTCATTGAACAAAAAATAATCTGTGATTCTCTGTTTCTCACAAAAATGCATGCTTTCTGCTTCTTTAAAGTACTTTCCTTTAAAGGAATTTGGTGTTAAGGTATGAGACACCTGGTCCTTCCTGAAAAACCTCCTTTTGGTCTTTACCAGTGGTGGCAGGGAAGCACCCAGAGCAGTTGGATGGTGCCATTCTGTGGGCAAACACATGGGCAAGTTACTGTCAGATAAATATTGAAATAGCCCTAGCCTAGATTAAATCCTTTTTTTCCTTTTTATGGTGGGAAGGGATAGGGTCATGTCCCCTCTGCAGCTTTCCTGTTTTCTGTTACCAAGGCATTGCGTAAATGTACCCCAGCTCCCTGACAGTTCACATTAAGCTCAGTGGAGCTGCGTTCAATCACCTTCCCCTGGAAATCAGGGAAGGAGTGAGGGCAAAGCCATGCAGCACAGCCACCACTCCAGACTGCTCCAAGGATGAGTCACCACAGCAAAGGTTCCTGTCTGGGGGAGCCAGAGCCGCCACTCTCTAATGTGCTGGGCTTTCTGCACCCAGGACTTCTCAAGCCTCTTCCTCCTTCTTCTTTTCTTCATGAGTTTTGTTCCTTGTCTTCGTTTCTCTCACCCACCTTCCTACCCTGCAGAACCCTTTAAGGTTTTAGCAATTAAGGGAGGAAAAGAAGCCATTTTTTCTGCTCCCTGGCGGAGCTGAGAGCTGGTCTGTGTGCAGAGGAAATCCATCCTTGCTCTTGCCCAGCTGAGTCTGTGGCACCATTGCTTACACTATGGGAAAGGTGGGATGCGGAGGTTGCTCTCAGGCTTTTCTGACATGGCATCCATCCCTGTTCATAAGCAGTGGGGATCCCACGGGGGCCCATGGACAGATGTGTGAGGAGTCTTGCATTTGAACACCCTGCTCAGAGGTGTCAGAGTAGGAGCAGAGCAATTTGATAAAGAGGGCAACCAACGTCATAGTGCAGCTCAGGGCTCTCTTGGGACTTTCCTGTTCTCTGCTGACCAGGGCACAGCCCTGGGATGGGATCAGTCATATGCCTCTCCCCCAAATCCCTGCACTGTTGTGGGGCATGAGAGCACAGGAGTTTCACCCTCTGCCTGCCTCCAACGCAGCTGAGACTCTTGAGTCATCTGCTTGAACCGAAAAAACGTTGTTTGACTTAAAACATGGGCAAGCTTCACTGCTGCCCTGATGAGCAGCCAGATGAGGTGGTGGTCCCTCAGCTTTGCAGTGACAGAGTCCCCAAGGGGAACAGTAATGCTTGGAAAAAGGAGTCTCCCTGCACACTTTTCCATCCCACTCCCAAATTCTGAGCTGCCACCCCTGTCATTGTCTGTCTTAGCAGTGGTGGCAGGCACAAAACACTGCAGAGGGGAAGTAACAGAGATAACTTAAAATTTCCTTTGTCCATGGTAAAGCCAAAGGCTGTGAGGATCAGCTGCTCAGCTGGGAAGTCATGTCTCTTGTGGTAGCAGTAGGATGAGTTTTCCAGCAGGAGGCTGCAAGGCAGGTCCCACCCTGCCCTCCTCGCAGCTGTGGCTGCAACCTTTCATGTTTTCATCAGAGAGCTGCAGAAAGAGCCTGAGCAGTGTGGCAGCCTCGGCACTCCTCACAGGTGCTGCAGCAGCAGCCTCCGTGGGTGGAAAGGCAATTTGTGCTGTTTTTGGAGAACTGGGAGCTCTGCAGACATGATGGCTTTTCAGACAGGACTTGCTCTGGAGCAAACATTGGGTTTCAGCTCAGGACCGTGTGAGATATATCCCTCTCCTGACCAGTGCCCACATTTCCATACATCACTTGATGGTCCTGAAGGGGTGTATGGTGGTTTTGCTGGGTGCATTAAAGCTGAGATGCCTATCTGCTTGCACCCAGGTTGTAGGCAGGGAGATGCCTGCGTTTTTTTGCTAGAGTTCTCATCGCCCTGTCAGAGATAAGTACCCCATTCACAGGGCTGCCAGAACAGCTAATATTAAAATTGCAGAAAACCATGAAAAAGCAGAGCTGTGCCCCTACACCCATCTCAGAGCCCCCAGCCTGAAGTGTCCAGCTGTGGCTGCTCACTCATACTGCCATAGGAATGAGGAGCCCCAGAGGGCAACCCACACCTCTACCGAGCTGAGCCCTGCAGAGATGTGGTCCTTCCCCAGGGAGCTGCCAGGCCAAGAGCCCACACCATAGACTGCAACCAGGTAGCCACAGGCTTCATGCCACGTCTGAGCAACACAAAGAATTGTCCAGAGCTGGATTTTTCTTCAGTCCTTTAAGGAGGTTTGTTTTCTCTTGCTGCTGGGGTGCAGGTACTCGTTGCACCACAGGGCACACAGATCTTGCCTGTAATGGGACAGTGCTGCCTCTGCATGCCACAGGGATGCCCAGTCTTGCAGGGTCGCTGTGGGATGAGACAGTCCTGGTCACAGAGGTGGCAGAGTCTGGATGATTTCTTTTTATAATTGCTCACATAGATTTTCGTGTTGGTTATCCAGGTTTTAGGATGCTGCCCTGTCAGGGGATTCCCCCAGGTGAGTCAAGAAAAGTCTCTCAGCCAATTGCTGCCAAAATGGAGATTGGGATTGGCACCCAGCTCTGCTGAGGGGCCTGGGGAGATGCCACCCTGCCACAGAGCCCCAAACATAACCATGTCCTGTGCTGTCCTGACACTACAGAAGACCTAGGTCTGTTCTTCTCTGGGTTCACACTCTGCATCAATCTCCCCCAGTACTGGAGAATTTCATTATATACATATACATAAACATACATATACACATTTATATACATACACACGCACATACCCATAGATACTTATTTCAAGTCCCTTGTTGTCTGTTGCTGACTGGCACAGTGCTTGCACTCATGAGGGTACTCATGGGAAGCATTTGAGCTGGTGGTAGTAACATACATGTTTAATTTCAAAGGATGGAAGGGCAGCTCTTGTAACTGTGTGTGAAGACAGAGCGATCATTAGTAGATGTTTATTGAAGTTTACCAGCTCTGCAAAAATGGGTTTCTCTTTGCCATCGGACTTAATTTGTCGGTAATTATGTTCTTAATATAGAAATCATTTGGCATTTATTTGCCATAATAAAACTTCCCATTGCATTTAAATTCAGTGTGAAGATTTAAGTATATTTAGGAGACACAGCTGAAGGCCTGAAATTAAATATTCCTGGTTTCCTTTTCCAAACAAGACAAACTCAGATAAATGCTAGCAGTCAGATCCATGTGTGAAGATCGGTGAGCAGGAGCAGCTGCATGTGCACACCCAGAGAGAGATGGTAGCCCTTGTCATATGGACAACTCCTTCAGCATCTTCTCATTGACCTGTCCAGGGCACTGGTCCTGTGGGTGATGTTCATGCTACTTTACACACCTAAGCAGGGAAAATGCACTGGTGAAGAAAAACTACAGGTCTTAAGATCACCATCAGCTATCTTGGTTTTCTGCACAGCTTGCCCTGCCTTTCAAAATGTTTGCTTTAATGGTTGTGGTAGCAGGATGTTGATAACTGGGCTGTTTCCAGCTGAGCTGGTGCTTAGGAGCAACCCAGGCTGCAGACATAGGTTAGCACAGCTGGAGCTGGGCCAGCCCAGAAGGCCACATCCTGGCCTGGTTACACCGTTATCCCCAGCCCTGCTGTGTTTAAAGCAGTTTGGGTGGGCAAATTTGCTATACTTGCAGTTAAAAGACCAGGCCCAAGAAACACATCCCGTGTCTGCCTGCTGGTGGGTGAGCAGCTGCAGCTGTGGTAGCAATGTGTGGATGGTCTCCAAGCACTGAGAAATGACAAATAAAATGGCCAGGTGAAACGCTGCCACCAGCACTCCACAGGGGTGACGCTGCTCCTAATGTGGTTATTTTTTCCCTGGATATACTGAGCACCAGAAGCACGCACTGGTGATAAATTTTTTTTCCATCCTTTCTCAGCACTCCTCCCAGTAGGCTTAAAATAGCAGTGGCCAGATAATCATTAACCACTTTGATGTACTGCAATGGGTACAGATTGGGAATTCAGAAGGAGAGGATAAAGCTGGAACAGACCTGCACTCCTGGTTCATCTCCAGCAGTACTGTCCTCCTCAGGGTAAATCCAGTTCAGCCTGGCCTTGCCCTTGCTGCTCCTAGAGATGAGCTCCCGTTAATGCCAGAAATAGGAAACAATATTATATATAATTGCTTAATATATTACTCTCCCCAGAGGTAGGGAAGAGTAATACATAGGGAAGAGTATTTCCTGCATATGTTGAGATGGTTATGGCTGAAGCCAGACCACCCTTCACTTTTTCTTAACTCTGTTCTTTTTCTAATTTAGACTTAGATAACAGCAGAAAAAAAAAGTCAGGTGCCCTAAATCCAAAGCGCACTTGCTTGTTTCAGAAGAACAAGATGGTACTGAGCAAGCTGAGGAGGAAGCTTGCAGCTGGGGAGCATTTCTCCTCCAGTTGCTGACAAAGAAGAAATGCTGCTTAGGCTCATCCCAGTGATGAGATGTATCTCTACAAAGCAAAATTGCAAAAATAAGTGTTGTGAAATAGGAAATAGACCCTTCAAAGGGTCTTTGGAGAGCAGTCCCCAAAGGGAATTGGTGGGAATGATGCTGTTTGAGCACTGGAGAATATGTTATGCAGAGCCATCTTCTACAAACCTGCAGAAACAGGCATGGGGATTTAATTTCCATCTCTGATTGCGGTGATCTGCATCTCACTTTAGGCTTGCTTTTATGTTCGTGTAGCTTTTAGCAGCAGAACTCTCTGTGCAGTGAATCCTTCCTGTGTATCACAGCCGATGGTCTGTTCTTGAGCTCTCTGTACAGCCAGCAATGAGACTCCTTCTCCTTTGCTGTACAAAGGATCTATTCCTTTAATATGCCCCTGGTGTTTGTTTTTCGGCTGGTACAGGAGTGCGTGTGCGCGTGTGTGCATGTGGCAGTGTTTTACAAATTCCTGCTGTGGACAGAATTGGGCTTCACAGTATGCAAAAATAGCTGTGCACCACATGCAAGGATATAATATTTCACACGGCTGGAGAAAATGTGATAAATAGAGTTTTTGCTGGATTTGCAAAAATGAAGTAACTGGGGGATTCATCTCCACAGTTGAGTCCTGAGGTTACAGGAGCTGGCAGGACTGTCTAGGTTGGAGCATCGCAGTTAGGGAAGAGGGACTGGGTGCCCATGGAAGTGTAGGATGACTATGAACATCTCTTGACTCTGAAGAGATAAGCTCAGATTTCATAGATAATTATTACAGAGCCCAAGAAGAAGGACTCGAGTCCAGGCTGCAGCTGCAGTTTTTTTCCTCTACCTTTGCCTGGAGGTTGTTGCTCTTAGTTCCTGCTCCATTCTACTCTGTTCCTGATCCTCCATCACTGATGCCTCCAGCTGCTCGTTAGACAAAACCCAGGTCCCGCACTTAACCACTTTGAGCCCTGCAGGAGACCCTGCTGTGCAGCGAGGTGGAAAGAAAGGCAGGGATGCTGCAGAGCTGGGAGGTTTCTGCTCTACCTCCTTTTTGCTGGGGATGCACTTGTATGCTGAGGAATGAAGCTGTTGAGAAAATAAGGCACCAGGGTCTGAGATGAGAAGGGTAGACCAGAGACACAGAGCAGGGGCCCTTGTACGAGTCTAGCTCTTGGTGTGGAAGAGGTTGGCAAGCTGGGAATCAGAGTAGCTGTGCTAAGCTCTGATCCTTTCCCTTTTGCATCTTGTGTGGCAGTATGTGCCAATGCTGGCTCCTTACTGCACTTGTGCTGTTCCAGCAAGATCCCAGTCTCGTCAAAGGTCAGAAACATGTACAGCTGAACCTCAGCCCTCAAATTGGACCTCACATGGGGAGTTTGAATGCCAAATGGTCCTTCCCACGTTCTTCTTTCTCCCATCTAATTCCTTCTCTGCTTCCCTTCTTCTGGTTTGTCCTGTTCCCCCTTTCCAGGTGAAAAAGGTTCATGGACCCTGCAACCCTCCTTTGTGTCCCCTCCAGTGTGTAATGAAAACAAGTACCAAGTGGAGCTGAGGCTGGTTTTGTAACATAAGCAGTTATTTACGGTTTTGCTAAAATTTCATAGAAGACGACATTTCTAGGTCACCTAGCTGAAACAAATGAAACAATTAACATGTTTGCATTAGGTTTCATAAAAAGGGGTATCGCTTTGCCCGGTGTGGTGCTCAGTTCCACAAATCCTGAGACCTGATATAGTGACCTGGAAGCTGAGGTAGTTTCCCACCAGGGTTAGCAAGAGCAGGATCTGTTTCCTAATCTGAGGCAGTTGGAATGGGTGTCTTTTACCATATCCACCAGTATCCAAATCCAGGGTCAATTGTCCCAGTGCTCCATGAGTGATAATGATGGGGCTAATCTGTGGGTGTAAGAGCAGATATCATCTCCCCAACATTGAAAGTATGATGCCAGCCTTCCCTGTCCCATAGGTATTATTCTGCCTCTAAAAGCTTTTAAATCTTGAAGCACAGCTAAATACACTATTGGGGTCTCTACTGTGGCTTTTAAACACTAAGACTTGAGGACTAAAATGTAATGGCTCTGTCGTTCCCTAAATAAAGTGATGGCAAAAAGCTGCAAAATGAGATCCTGAGCTTGTGTGCAGAGAGGAATTTAGTCCCATGCGGAACAGGAAAATAGCAGATGGATCAGAATAATCTGGGTTTTCCTGGATACCTTATTTAAAGCTATGCCAGAAAAAAGTGAGCAAGCCAGGAGGTTCAGTGTTTTGGCCACCACTCATAAATATCTCTGTCACAATCCAGGACACAATTTGTTCTCCATCTTGCTTGTTCCTAGGGTGCAAATAGCCAGCCATGTAGGCTATGCATTGGTATGACTGCCTGGAGGAAGTGGACAGAGAGGGAAGTGAAATTTGAGGACCTTTTCCTTGCTGGACTATGAGTATGCAAAAACCTGGACCCCAGGCACACACCTGCCACCCACAGTTGGGTTTGTCCCCCCAGGTCTGGGAGCACTGGGAAGGAGAGTCTTGTGTCTAACACTGCAAATGCCCACTGCTTGCCAAGTCCTGGGAATTACTGCATGGCACTGGGGTCAAGCCAGCTCCCAGGGAGGAACAGCACCTCCACAACTGGCACAAGCCAGCCTGCACAGAAATTCCAAGGGCTGCCACATCTGTGCTCACCCTCCTGCCTGCCTGGCCTTGAGGAAGCTGCCCTGGGCTGAAGCGGGACTTCAGTCTGCAGCAGAGGTTGTCTCACAGCTATACCCACCACCAACCTCACTTTCTAAAACAGGTAGCAGAGAAACAGAAACCTGAGCAGTGAACCAGTGATATCCGGTTGCCAGCAGAGCTGTGTTCGCTGGTTGTGGTCTAGTGTGGGTCCTCTAGTGTCTAGTAAGAGTTGAGCTCATCTAGCTTTTCCTTCAGTGGTGATTAGGCACTTCTAATCTACCCAGCTGTCTCTTCCCACAAAAAAAAAAAGTAAGACCCAAGTATTTGAGACCATTACATCCCTGTCAATCTCTGTTCACATCAGCCAAGCATTATTAGAGGGAAAATGAATGGAGGCAGCATGACTGCCTAAGCCAAACCAGGTAAAAAGGAACAAAGATCAAATTGGTGGATGATGGAACTTCTACCATGCCATGGTGTGCCACGTCATGCTGTGCTGTGCCATGCCTGTGAGAGGAGGGGAGCCTTGCTGATGCTGTCTCTCTCTTTCAGGGGGAGTTGCTGAGCCCATGTCGATGTGACGGATCGGTGAAGTGCACGCACCAGCCATGTCTGATCAAATGGATTAGTGAGAGAGGCTGCTGGAGCTGTGAGCTGTGTTACTACAAGTATCACGTCATTGCCATAAGCACAAAGAACCCTCTGCAGGTAAAGGTACTAGAGACATTTCAAAGTCTATTTATTCTTGTTTCAGTTTTTGTTTCTGGGAGCAAATGGATTTTACCTGTGTGGGTTTTCCTTCCCTGTGCACAGGGATTCATATGTCTGAGACATTTAGAAAGGGTCGTTGGGGGCTGGTTCAGAGAGGCCCCATATTCTGCTCAGTGGTTCCAGGGGAATCCTTCAGGAATCAGCTTTTTTTGTCCTTGGCAATTCTTACATTCACTTGCCTTTTGTTGAAAATTCCAGTGTGACCACAATAGTGCTGTAAGCCCCATAGCCATTCAAATGTGTTCATCCACTGGAGACCCCTGTCTCCAGGGGCAGAGCCATTATGGGATTTACTGCAACAGAGGACACAGTCTGTGACAGTGACAGAAGAGTATGATGAGACTCTACTTGTCTGTAGTTGTTCCATCAACCTTGATCTCCTCCTGCTGAGACTCCTCTCTGCTGGCATGAAGGATGGTGGAGGCAGATGGAGAGTTCTTACAATTCTCCTCTTGCCACCTTTTTCACTTTACTGCTCTCCCATGATTGTGGCATGGCACAAGGAGTATTGACTCTGATACTCTGGTCTCTCCAGACCTTATTCTTGGTGGGCTTTTGGAGATGTGCACACAACAGGTAAAGCACATCTTGACGTAAGTGGCTGTGAAAGTCATCCAAGGACCCACCTTCTTTCTCTTCTGAGTTCAAAAGCATTGTGGTTTAATAGGCCCCACTGCAGACTGGTAATTTAAAATCAAGGTTCAGAAGGGTAAAACTGTGTGACTATTAAAATTGGGATAAGTTATCCTTAATAGCTATTGATTTATTGTGGGAGCAACACCTGAAGATGGATTAATTGCTGCATGCCTTTGCTGAGTACCATTAATGCCTCAGAGGTAAGGAAGCACATCACATCCAGGCACTACTGATTAATCAGCATCATCTGGACTGGAGAGACATTACAGTGGTTTAGAGACCAGGGTGATGTCTGTAGGGATGTCGGTCTGTACAGTTCCTGGCTCTCTGTAGGTCATTCTCTAACAGGAGGCAAGGACTGTGCTAGTGATGGTCCCTGGTTGTACAGGGTTGGGGGGGAATGCAAACTCCTGCTCTCTCCTTCAAACTGTGGCCTCTGTGTGTCTTTCTCCAGGCCTGAGGTCACTAACCACAGTGAAGAAACAGGGACAACCCTTTAGGATTTCAGACTTAAATGAAATAGGGAAGTTAGGAGAGCATAATGGGTAAGATTTGCTGTTGGAAAGGAAAAAGCCTGCGTGGTCTCTGAGAGTCCTACAGCTTCTGATTGAATTTTCCGTGAGCCCTGGTCTGGAGATATCAATAGTTTAATCCCAAGCCTCAGACCCAGTGTTTCAGTTTTTTGGCCCTAGTAACTCAGAACAGATTGAAACACAGGAGGAGGGATGTGGACAAAGCAGCTTTTGTTTATTTTTGAAAAGCTGCTCCTTGACTGCCCTAATGCTTCCCATGTCTCAAGTTGAGGATGTGATGTTGAGCAGCACTGAAGGTTTGTGGGTGCAGATTTGGGAGCGTGTGTGTTGCCAGCACTGCCTTTAATTAATGACCTCCAAATGCTCTGCACTTTCAGGTTGTTTAGAGCAGTAGGTCAGTGACTTTCTTCCCATTCCTCACTCAGCTAAAATTTGTTGGAGCTGTTCACAGACAAACTCACATCCCACATACATGTTTCAGAGCCTGTGCAAAGCATTGCTCTTTCTGGGCTCCCCTGTCAGAAAGTGGCCTGATCTGCTGGCCTTTCCCATGAACACAAAAACTGAGTGGCAGGAACAACTGAGTTAGAGAGCTCAGCTCTGGAGAGCAAAGGTTCCAGAGGACTGTACAGATCCCAGCTTGGATCTTCATGGTGCTGACTTAGACTTCACAGCACTTCTTGCAGAAGCACTGGGAGATTTGAAGGGTGGGAAGAAGCAACTGGAGTGAAAAGCCTCTTGGTTTGGAATAAATGCAGCGTGTGTAGAGTTACAGCTGCGTGCCTGGATGCCTGTCTGGTGCCAGCACAAAGGCACTGCTGGGAAGCAGATGCTACACTAGCACTAGTTTCCAAAATGCTGTGAAAAGTGGCTGATCCACCAGGCCTGGGCTTCCCATGAGGACTGAAGGCTTGGCCCCCCCATAACCCATCACTACGCATGCCTTGTTCCTCAGTGGCTCTCACCATCTGGTGAGATGCCAGGAAAGGGAGGCAGAGAGGACACAGGAGCTGCAATGCCCTGACACTGTGTCCTGTAACAACATGTCACAACATGTGCAGGTGAGAAGAGCATCCTTTCTGCTTAGTCTTCACCCTACATGTGCATAACATGGGCCAGCTGGACATACAAGCATCTCTCTAAGTAAAGCCTCAAAGTCCCTAACCTTTCTTCTCAGGGTCTGCTGGAACTTCTGCCCAGCTTTATTCTTACTAGAAATGTCTGAATTTCTTAAACACAGTTTTTGGAGCAGAAATGCTGTAAGAAGCCATGATCAGCTGTTTATTCCAGACCAACCATAATACAGGCAAGGACCCACAAACCTCACCTCCTTGTCAAATGAATACTGTTTGGGTGATGCTGTGAGCCTGCCTGGATTCTAATCAACAACATGACCTACCTATCCCCTGTGTCCTCTCATCTGATAGACTGCTGGAACGCCAAACCCAGGCAGCTGGCAGGTCCAGAGCTCCCTGAAGCCTGTCCAGTTGATCTGAGCAGAGCAGCACATACAATACCCACATATTCCCCAGGATCTGCATGTTTCTCTGCCCATTTTGATATCTGCACATTTTTCGGAGTGCTTAGGAGTACAGCATGGGCCAGATGTGTGTGGAGACCCATGGTGTGGGCAGAGAAGTTACAGCCGGGTTCATGCATAATTAACAGACTCCTTCCAGCCTCCAGGCTATTATGATGTTTCATACCAGAGAGAGACCTTTAGTCTGGTATTTTGGCAGAATTACTCTCTATAAATTAACCCACTCCATCCCCTCTCCCTGGACTGCAGGCATTTAAGAGCAAAGGTCTTAAAGCAGCAACACTGCTGACCTGCTGAGACTGGGGGATTAAAGTTGTTAGACAACATGGCAGGTGTCCTGCCAAGCAGCAGTCAAACAGAAAATGAGAAAAAATATCCCACCAGCTGTGAGCAACCAGAAGATTCAGAGCTTTTGTCCATCCATCCATCCATTTTCTTGCTCTCCAGTCTTCCAGTCACCAAGACAGGAGTCATGGACGTGGAGGCTTTAAATGCTCCTCTCCGATATTGCATAAGAGTTGTACAAAGCCCATGATTTTAAAAAGACCCTGAAGACACAGGTTTTTAGAAGCACATGATAGTACTGCCTTCACCCTGGTGCTGATACATAGTGGAATAGGTATCTGCCATGGAGTGGTTCTGCAGTGTATTTAATCTATACAGATCCTTTGTAGTTGCTCCTGAGCCACATCCACTCTGATGCTCTGTTTGCTTCTGTTTAGAAAATAGAAAATCGGTTTGAACCAACCTTCCCAGACCTACAAGTCTGCAGTCTTGGAGAGTTCAGCTGATTTACAGTTGGTATCACTGACTCTTCCTGTGTTGTGGGCTGTTTCAGCTCCAAAGATTCTCAGTTATCCAGTGCTGGGGTTGGGATCCGGTCTCCTCTGACTCTATTTTGTCTGTGGTGGTGCACTGTTAAGAGCTGATGAGTGCTCTTATATGGCCTCCTCATCAGGACACTCACATCTGCGTTCACAGGGTATTTGAACTTCACTCGCCCTGAGGTCACAGGGTGTTTGAACTTCAGCCTGAGATCCTGAGCTAAAAAGCTTGAGGCAAGTTTACTGGTGTCTCCTGGCTATCCCATCCTGCTGAATCAGTTGTGCTGAGTGTGAGCTTTGCCTGGACCCTGCTGAGCTTCAGCTGTAGCTTGCAAGCAATGGGTGCAATCATTGCAAGAGAGACTTCCTGGCCTGTGCATTATAATGGGAACTTTCTAGGATATCTATGCTTAGTCTTACCAAATGCTCTGGCACATGGAAGAGAGGGGTTTTCATCACTGCATGTTTCCATTACGTGACTCTATTGGACCCTCCCTCCTCCCTGTTGCCTTTCTAGTATCTGAATAAGCCACAGCATCTGTAAGTGTACAGCAGGGAGGCTATGCCACAGAGGTGGCATAACTTTGCTTGGTGAATTTATAAAAAGAAAAGCCATCCTCCAAAACATAATTGAGGAGGATGGCCAGGGCCTTGGGACAGCAGCAAGGGGAGAGCCAGACCTAAGCAGTGCTGGAAATGATCCTTTCCAACCTTCTAGGAAAAAGCTGTTCTTGCTTGTGACCCTGGGTCTGAGAATTAAATTGCTGACTAGCACAGCTCAGGATGTTAATGATACGTATTAAGGGGACGTGTCAGATACAGCAATAAAAATAAACTGAACTGCCTGAGGCAGGCATGGGGGAGCTCTCAGGGGAGTGTAGGAAGGCTTTTCCAGCAAACAAGGCTTCTTTGCAAGCTGCTGCAGCAAGACAGAGACATCTTATGCAGGCAATAGCTACCTTGAATCTATCAGTGCTGGTGCTTGGGAACCTTTGAAGACTACTGGTGCCAAAGAAAGAGAAATACAGATCAGGCCTTAAATATTATAGTAATGTCATTATTCATCTGTGTTACATTAGCAGTTGCAGGTTTTCACTCCAAGCCTTCAAGCAGAAGCACTGAAGCAGAGAACCAGGTTTGTCCTAAGTACTACACGTAGGTTATGAAACAGTGCAAGAGAATGAGTTACATGAGTGGCTGACACTGGTCCCAGCTGGGCCCCTGGCTATGGTCATCACAAATGTCAGACCTGGACTCCTAAGAAACCGTTTCTGAGGCATCGGGGCTGCAGAGCTTTGCAATTTGGGCAAAATGGAGAAACTTGGGGAATTTGATCTGAGAGAGAGTGGTATATCGCACCTGCAGATGTGGGTGGTGTACCAAAGCACTTGGCCAAGGGAGGTGATAGCAGAGGACAGACAGACAGCTCCAGACAGCTTCTTCAGAATGGGTCGGAGGGTTGGAGCCCTTTTTCCAGTGTGGATGGCAAACCATCACAGAGAGCTGCATGGGCGTGCTCTAAAGCCATTGCAAGCCTGGAGCTCACAAAGCTGCTCCCGTTATCCTGCAGAAGCCTTTAAAGCTTTCTGGTACCACCAAGTCCTTAGTTCTGCCCCATTCTGCCCTGACAGAGCATCTGTAGAGCTTTCTACCTGCCTAAAGGTCACATCCTTGACTGACAACCTGGGTGAGCTGCTGGTTGTTAATAGTGCACTTCAGTGCAGCCCAGCAGCTACTGAGAACTCAACAGTCATTATCAGCCGAAGGAAGAAGGGCTCATCTTTAGATCTATCCCCACAAGGTTGGATTGCTTGACACTGTGATTTTGCTAGAGCTTGAACATTTGAGCTGGAGATTTGGAGGGAGGGGGTCATGTATGCAGCCAGGCATTCAGACAAAGAGCTTTGCAGGTTTTAGATGTGCCAGTAAAGGGACTCTGCAGTGTTGCTGAGACCTTCCTTTGCAACTCTAGTGGTGACCCAAGGATTAACAGGGTCACCTGCCAAATCCCTTATCTGCTGGTCATAATGGCAGTGGAGAGAGGTTAAGAAAAGAGGTGATTTTCTAAGGGCTGTTATGAAATCTGAAAGGCACAGTGCTGTGATTGAGGTGGGCTCCCAAGGCCAGAAATGCAGGGGCACATCAAGCCCAGCTCCTGCAGCTGAAATTCATCTGCACGTTCCACCTCTGAACAGCTCTTGGACCCTTCTGTGTGTGCACTCACTGGGTAACAGGCTTTATCTTCTGTCTCACCCCTTTTCTCCTCTCTGTGCAAAAACCTCACACCCTAAGTTGTGTAGCAAAATGGAATTAAAAGATGAGAAATAATTACTCTGGTTATTGGTGGCTCAAGCTAGATATGGGATGCTAAATTGCAGTTCTTGGGGTTGCCAGAGAAGAAATACAATACTTATTACTTTATTTTTTTTTCCTGGAAAATATTAAATTCTTCTGCAAGCTGGTTATTTTCCCCAGTGTTCAGCTCTGACCCATTTACCTCCTTGCCAGAGGGTAATCACACCCCAGTGCCATCTCCTGAACAGAGTCAGGACTGCCACTGCGTGTGTCACTGTCACTTAGTGCCAGATGCAGGGGGAGAGCCTCCTGCCTCCTGGCACGGCTGACAGACTCCAGCCTCTTCATTATCACCACAGCAAACTTCCTGGCAGCCACTACCAGCTGAGCAGTGTCAAGCAGTGTCCCTGCTGCTGCTCCAGCTTCTCTGTTCCCAACCGAGAGGAGCAGGGTTTGAAGTTTGCACCCAGGTGTGACTTCTCTGTGCTCTGAGCCCCATCCCCTTTGACTGCATATTTAGTTCTGCACCTAAGCCTCCCTTTCTCTGCAAAACAGTGGTGTTGGTTGTACATAGCTGCTAGTTGTTCTAGCAGTTCCTTCTTCTTTTTCTGTCTTTAATTGCTACCTTGGAAGGACCTGTTGCCACCACAGGCCTTGCAGTGTGCCAGACAGATGGTGAGGAGTCAGTCCATTACCTCCTCGAGAGAGAGAAATGATGCAGAATGATTTGGCTGGCACAGGCGCACGCGGGTCAGTGTGAGGGACCTGCAGGAAAGCCTTTGCACGCAGCACCAGCCTGTGCTCCCTCCACTCCCTTCCCCTCGGCATCAGCCAGTTATTGGATAGGGAGATGAGGTCTGGGGAAAGCTGCAGTGGTGAAAGTGCAACCCCACACACATATCCAAGCTCCCTTCCTGGCACATGCATTTAGTCCTGGAGCTCTGAGCTGATGGCACTGCAGATTTGTCCTGCATTGGCTTTTAGTGCTATTGAGAACAAAGCTGAAGAGCTGATGGGAGGAAGGCGTAGCTGCTGATCCCACCCTCAGAAACCAAATTTGGGGGCAATGGGTGCTAGGTGGCCTTTGCTCTGTTTTGTGTCAGGAGAGGAGTTGCACAGCTGTGGCCTTTCTTTGACCTCCAGCACCCATGCACCTTTCCTTGACCCATTGGGACCGGTACCACCAAGCTTCCAGCCCTAAGGGGAGTCTGTTCACTTTGTCAACGTCTTAGTGGCACAAAGAGGCCACTTGTGTGGCTGGATTTGGTGGAGGCATGGAGCAGTTTGGGCTGTGGCAGAGTGGGAATGGGCTGTTGAAGGGATCATTGAGTGTCCCCAGTATTTGGTGTTTACCTTTGGCTGGGCCAGCTGCAGGGGCAGATGACAGGAAGGGGACTGGGGCTAGCGAGCCCAGAGAGGGGATTGGGTTTAGCTGAACCCAGTCCTACTTCAGCAGGGAACAAGCTCTCTGCTCAGCAGCTCTATGGCCATTTACTCTGTGGCCAACTACGAAATGGCTGGTACCACCCACCTCACTGATGCTACACCTCCATGATAGATGATTTGAGGGCTGTCTGCCCTTGCAGGATGTAAGCCAAGGAGCAAGGTTGGCAGAGGCAGAGCAATCTCCTTCCAGTTGCAGCCCGCAGACCTCAGCCTCAGGCTGAAACTCTCATCTGTTCCTTTCCAAATCCAACCCTTTTCAGAGGAGAGCATTCAGTTCAGGGGTCTGGTCTTTGGACTGGTAGCAATGCCACGCGTGCCTGTACCAGATGAGCCACCTCTTATCCTTCTTGCACTTCAATCTGGGTTCAAAGTCCTCCCTACCTTGCAAAAAACATTCCTAATTCCTGACTGACCTGGGCATTAAAGAGTAACCCAGCAACTGAACTCCTTTTTACCCTGCAGAAGGATGGGACAAGTTTGATGGGTGACTCTGCTGTCCTAGGATATGTTTGACAATCATGCAGGGTGCTGAGGTCTCAGAAGAGCGGACACTTCATGGGGACACTGGATTTGGGCGGAATCTAGGCTAAACATTTTCAATTCCTCTGAATATTCTGTACCTGCAGGAGGTTGAAGTCCGTCTTTGTTTATCCTTCTGCCAGTCCCACTGCGATTTCAAGGGCATGTATCTCACAGCTAGAGGTGGCCTATATACTTGGATGCCAGGAGAGACTGTCTCTCCTCAACCTGTTTACGTGGTTGATTTTTGATTTGAAGGAGAGGCTATGGACCACGTCCCCAAGTCTTGTTAAAGACACCAATTTCTGCTCTTGGTTTTATAGGGCAGTTTTCTCAGCAGTGTAAATCTGAGTGGGGAGGTTTTATGCTGGATGACAGAGAGGAGTCCAGGCTTAGGATATTTATAATGTAGCTTGTACAAAGCTATTTGACATAGTGAATGGATTTGGGGGAATTATTTCTATTTTTTTCTTCTTCTGAGGAAGAAGCAATGACGTTTACCTTGGAATACAGCCTAAATTTGTCATCACCTAAAGGCAGGGTGTCCTGACCAGAGCAACTCGTGTTGTTTGCAGCAAGTTCTGTGGGATGTGCATTGACGCTGTAAGATCCTACCTAGGGCTGTGATCCTGTCAGATCTCACTAAGTGGCACAGAGCCAGCTCATGTGAAGCCTCTGAAAGAAAGCTTGGCTCTCTGAGATGCTTATGTACTAGGATGCCCTGGCTGAGGATGCTGTCTGGCCTCTATTTGAGGGAGCAACTGAACTTCCTGATTTGTGATCACCATCACAGAACTACTGTCATGGGGATGTTATTTTTGGTGTCTCACCCTTGTCTGTCATGCCTCGCTCAAATCTCTATGCTTTACTGGTGAGACGCAGGATTCCTCTCCATTGCCTCTTCATCAGTGCTGTCAGGAAACATGGGGCCATGTGCTGGTGAACAACTGCCATGCTCCATCCCAGATGTGGACCAGGTAAAAGCACCTATGCTTATAGGCGCTCTTTGAGATCTCCAAAACCACCACAATGATGTAAAACAGTGACGTGCCCCAAGTAACTAATGTCTTATCTTTTTTCCTTCCTCCCTCCCTCTTGTCCCCTCTCCCTGTTGCCTCTTGTTGCAGTGGCAGGCCATCTCTCTGACAGTCATTGAGAAGGTTCAGATAGCAGCGGCCATCCTGGGTTCCCTCTTCCTCATTGCCAGTATCTCGTGGCTCATCTGGTCGACCTTCAGTCCTTCAGCCAAATGGCAGCGCCAGGACCTGCTCTTCCAGATCTGCTATGGAATGTACGGCTTCATGGACATTGTCTGTATAGGTGGGTGATCGTGTCTCACAGCGCAGCCAAGGGCACCCACTCGCTCACCTGTGGAGAGGAGCAGGAGATGGCATGGAGAGCCAGCCCATACAGCTTGGCTTGGATTGAGCATCCATGGCTTTTCCTCCTCTTTGCTTTTATGGCACCTTCTTTACTGTCCTCTCTCCTCCTCTGGGTGGCCCCAGAGTGTCTCCTTGGCTGGGATGGCAGAGGGACCTGCAGCAAACCCAGAGAGAAACAAATCTTGCCTCAGATCGAAAAGTGAATGGGGAGGTCTGGGGGAAGCTGGGAAGTATAAGGCTTTAGAGAAACTCCTTTCTGTCTGGAATAGCTAGTTTAGGGACTGCCCCATGGTTGGGCATGGCAGGGTCTCTCCATATGCAGCTCCTTGCCTCTCCAACCCATTCTCTCTGCCAGGCAGAGGTGGCAGCCCCTTCTTTGGTCCACCTTGGAGCTGCAGGTTCCAACCAGGTCATGGACCAGCCTGGGGTACTTGTCAGGTTACTGGAACAGAGCAGCTCTGAGGATGAAGCCATGTCACTCACAGTGCAAATGCCCGGAGGGAGAGCAGATGCTGGCAGCCTGGCCCCAGAAGTCTCCCTGGGAGCTCAGGCCTTAGCCCTAGTGCAGTTCTGCAGGATGGGGAGATGCAGCTGCCAGTACCTGAAACAGTTACTGAAACAGTCTGGTGAACACCAGCAACCTCCAAATGTGCTTCTGAGCAGTGTCCACCTGCACAGGCCACTAGGTAACATCAGTTCAAGTGACCCTGACAGGAAGCAAAAACGGGACCAGAAAGTTCTTCATGTCTAGGTCCTCCCATCACTGGTATAAAGGTGGAAGGAGCTGTCCAAAACTCAGTGGGAAAAAGCAATCCTCTTGACTTGGTGGAAATGTGTGTGTGTGTGTGTGGATGGAGCCATTCCAGAGGGAAGGATCACAGCCACCAGTTCAGCCCTCAGGAGAAGCAGGACAGAGCAGCGGTTGGTGAGATTTGGGTACAGAAGTAAAACAAACCCAGTGGCAGGGACAGAATTCTGGTGTGCACACCCTGGTATCTGGTTTCAAATGGCTCTTGGCTTCAGCAGCCTTCCAGCATGGGACTTGGGCCTTCCAAAACTGAGGACAATTCTTCCCACTGTTGCCACCACTGTACTAGCAATGAGAGGTGAGCTTGGCCTGTAGAGATCATCCTGCTCCTTCATGAGATGCTGGTGGAGCTACCACATCTCCTCAGGAACAAATGGTGGCAAAGGGGCTGAAAGAGAGATGGGAGGCACCCACATGTTGGCTGAATAGCCACTGGTGATATCCTCTTGCTGGTGGAACTGAAAGTGGAAAAAAGTTATCCCTACACACGTATGGTGTGCATTTGTTGGCAGAGGACAGAAGTGGAGAGCTCTGGCCTGGGCAGACATCAGTAACATGATTAACTGGCTTTGATAAAGCTTCAAGAGCTGAGGGGAACTGATTAGCTCATCTGTCAATAGGAGCTAAATCCTCCCACACAGCAGAGAATAAACCATGCCAGTCTTGAACTGAAGGGGAATCAGGAAGACAGATTCAGATTTGAGGTTGATTTTTTTATTTTTCTGTTCATTTTTCTAAGGATCTGGCCTCTATTTCTCTTTTCCACCTTCTCAGAGGGAAAAATAAGCCCATTTGCATCTCCACCAATGTCACTATTAAACTTAATGCCCTAAGCTGGGAGCTTTGACTTTTTTCCAGCCAAAGAACAAGCAGCCATCCCATTTGCAGGAAAATTTCAGAGTCGTGGCTTGAGGCAGCCCCTTGTCTCATGTTCTTCCCTGCACAGCTGGGGTGCCAGGCATGCTGGCTTTCCCACAAACTCAAAAGCCAGTGGGAAGCATTACAGATGCAGTGAGTTAACATGTCTGTATGTGGGTTCTCTTACCCAGCACTCAGAAACTACCCAGAGCTGGCTCCACTTGGGCTGTGTGCAGCACGTCTGCCTGTGCTGCCAGGCAGCCCACCCATGCTCAACCAGGAGAAGCGATGTTCTGGACCACGTGAGCCTGTGTATCCATTTCTGTACAAAAGTGCATGCCACCAGCACTCTGCCCCTGCCACTCCATGGTGTAAAACTTGCTTGTATAGTACATCTATGCTCTTTGCAGTCCCAGCTGCTGCTGCTCCCCGCTCAGCAGTGGAGATGAAAGGAGCTCTGAGCAGTGCTAGCTGAAGTTGGGTGTTCACTGTCCTCTCTGCCTCCTCCTCTTCTTCTGCCCGGTTTGAACTTAGTGACATGAGATTTTCATGGGGATCTGTGACTCCCTGACTGTTCATGTGGTCAGGTCTCTTCTCTGAGAGACTTCTCTTTAGCCCTGTAGATTTTGGGGGGCTGCACTAGCTTGAGCCAAAAGGCTAGTCTGTCCCATTGAGAGGCCAGGCCAGGTCAGGCCAGTGGAAGTGATTCATCAAAAGAAATACTCTCCTATGAAGAAGGTCTGAGACTGTTGGGGTTGTTCAGCCCGGAGAAGAGAAGGCTCCGGAAATACCAGCTTTCCATTACATAAAAGGGCCTACAAGAGAGATGAAGAGGGACTTTTTACAAGGGCATGTAGTGGTAGGACAGAGGTAATGGCTTTAATTTGAAAGAGAGTAGGTTTAGATTAGATATTAGGAAGAAATTCTTTACTGTGGGGGTGGTGAGGTGCTGGAACAGGTTGCCAGAGAATTTGTGGATGCCCCATCCCTGGAAGTGTTCAAGGCCAGGATGGATGGAGTTTTGAGCAACCTGATGTAGTGGAAAATATCCTTGCCCACAGCAGAGGGGTTGAAACTAGATGATCTTTATGATCCCTTCCAACCCAACCCATTCTGTAATTCTATGAACACCACAACTGAATTTAATTCCTCATTCATTATAGTTTTGTGCAACTGTGATGGATGCAGCAATTCCAGCTCCCTAGAAGATTTGCAGTGAGTTCTTCACTGTGGATCAGCTATTCTCCCTCTCTTTATCCTTCTCCCAAACCTGGCTGCTTCATGCGGGGTCTTTTGATTACAACTGGGTAAAGCCAGCTTTGGAGATTGAAAGTTCTGCTGCTGACTGCCAGCATGGCCCAAAGCCTCTTGTTACTCCTCCCTGGGTTTTAGTTCCACTTCTGCAAGTTCAGGATAAAACCTCTCATGGATAATTGCAGTGACAACAGATCTTGAAACACTGGAGTGCTGTCTGTGCAATCCAATGTTTCTTCCTCTGCAGTACAGCCCTTTTCTCCTTTTGCTATCCAGCCTGTGGGTGTGTAGGGAAGATTTAGGAACTATGAAATGTTCAGTCATGGGGAAAGGGCAGGACATTAGGTGCACTCAGATCACACAGTTGTTTTTTCCAGCTAATATAACACACACATTGTCTGTACATTGTTTGGTAACAGGCCAGGCAGCCTTAGCTAGCAGAAGGTTATACTGTAGGTCCTACACTAATTCCAGTTGTTTCTTTCTCCAGTTTGACCCCCAAGTTTTGCTTTCACTGGCAGAGGAGCAGAGATTTGAAAGACAAGGTACTTACTAAAGAGCAGATGCTCTGAAACAGAGCTCCTTCAGTTGTCTTTGAATGTCTCATGTCCACTGGGTAGCCAGGAACATTTGCCCAGGAGGCCGGTTTATACACCCTGTCACTGGAGGTCCTCAGCCGAACACTTCCTCTGGCACTGTGGAGCCTCAAAGCTGGAGAAGTCACCAAATCTGCAGAGATCTGTCTAACATCAAACAGGGAATACACACGTCGTCAGCAACTGCCCAGCTGTTTTGTGTGATCTCCTCTCTACCAAGTCATTAAGGGATTTAGGTAGCAATTTGCCTAGATAGAGGTATCTGTGGCAATTTGCATGGGTAATCTCATGGAAGAACTGGTCTTTCCAATGTGGAGTCAAAGTGGAGGGCTCCTTTGTATGTATAGCTGCCTAAGTACAGATCATTTTATTGTTGTTACCTTCACTTGAGCTGTACCTGATCTGTAACAGTGTCTCAAAGCTGAGCTCTCAAAATATGTCTGTTAACTCAGACACTATTGATCTCTGCAACAAAATCCAGGGGGCCTGATTTTGACCCTCAGCCACTAACATTCAGTAGGACACTCCTTTTCTTTGGATTTTGCTAGATCCTAGCATACTCCACAAAAACAGTTGGAAGGGACAGACACCATTTCCTACCTCTTCACCCCCCATGGAAATAAAACTACAACCAAAATGCAACCAATCTGCTCCTCATGACCAGCAGGACAGATGGTATGGCCCCAAGGACCAGAAGCTATGTCCATCTGGGCAAGATGTGCAAGATGGTCTTTCAACATTGTTCTCCCCCTTGCTCTCAGACATCTAACAGGAGGGCAGGAGGAACTGGAAAGGATTGCTTGGGATTTGTGGGAACCTCCAGTACTGGATTTTTTTTTAAGAACCTGTTGGAAATATGTCAAGAACAGGTTGCAGAGAGATGATCCCAGTTCACAAAGGAGGAACCGATTAAATGCTTCTCGATATCCAGCCAGCCTCAATGTCTTTGATTCTGATCTCTTTCATCTGTGCTATCTCTGGTCACATCTGTAGGACAAATAATGAGTGTTGGATTAAACTAGAACCTGGTGATGGTGCCAGCATAGGTATTGCTCTGCTGTGAAGCCACCTACAACACAAAGATTTAAGATCAAGAACCAGGAAGGGAATGAGAATTGAAATGGGGACTGTTCGTTTGATTAAGTGTTCTCTCCACAGTCCATGAGAGATAAATCCAGAAAGCTGGCATAGAGATCAGCAGAAATGAGGTTATTGAAACGCACAGATAAATGGAATGAGCCTTTGTAGGCCTCAGTTACTGAGTAGGGAGAGTAGCAGCTAAGAGCTGGGCTGTAAATCCTGAGAGATGCCTGCCTGTTAATTAAATGACAGTCCTTAGAGGGGAAAGAAGGGGTTTGCCTCTCTCTCTGTCAAGGTGCAATTAGGGAAAGTTAGCGTTTGTAGATTAGGGTGTCATTTGGTGTCAGTAGGACAGGAAACCTTCCCTTGTTAAACATGGAGGAACTCTGCCAGCTAATGAGAACATGTCACAGTGTAGGCTCAGGCACCACCAGATCAGTTCCGAGGGAGAAGTGCGTCCCAGGAGGGCCTGGGGTGGGCTGTGTGTGCAGGGCTGTTGCTGTTGGGGTTTGTGTGTGCCGTCCTGCTTGGGCTCCCACAGGGCTATCCCTGAGCTTGGCATGCTGGGGGGTTTATCCCCAGCAATGCAAAACTAATCCAATCTGCCTCTCCTTGGATCACTGTCTGATGGGGACTGTTGCTTTGTCTGTGCCCACCAGTCCTTACTCTCTGGCTCACCCCACCTCAGTACTGACAGCAGTGCACTTTCCACGGGGACTAAATCCTTGTGTTCTTTGAAGCTTTTCCCGCTCTTTCCCTGGCAGCCAGTCCCTGACAGTATTTGCCTTCACAACAGCAACTGCACTGCAGCTCAGGAGTACAAGAGAGGCAAAGCAGGACCATTCATCCAGCCAACGATTTTTTTGGCACACCATGGCAATCCATTACAGATCAGGAAGTGTCTGCCTGCTGTTTTCAAATCCCAGCAGCCAGCAAGAATAATCAAAAGCATCCAGTATGTCTGACGGCATCTCAGCACAACCGTAGGTAATAACATAAGAAATCAATAGCCAATTAAAACTGATCCACAGCATTTGATCTTTCATAGTGCAATGGGAACAGTAATTAATGGAGCTTCCTTGAGACAGTGACAATTCAAGCTTTCTGCCAAGACTAATGCGGTTTTATTTTAAATGAGCTTTGCTTCCTAGAGAAAATGCCAGGCTGAGGTAGCCTGGGGGTATTTTCTAGCCAGGTCACTTGGGCCCTCAGCATTCAAAGGATTTAGGAGACAAAGTCACAACAAAATAAAGAGAAATTGAGAAATGAGGTGTCTTCAGGGTCTTAGTCTTCATCTGTATCGATCCAATTCTCAAAAGAAAAGCAGATATTTTCATTCAGGTCTGCATAGTTCCTCAAGGTACAAAGCAGGAAGAATTTTTACAGCAGCAGTAGGGAATCAGTTTTGAGGAAGCACCAAGCTCATGTGTTGGCTTGATGACACCCTAAAGACAGAGCACAAGGCAAAGAAGTTCAGCAAATGTCTGGAGGAGAGACTTGACACCAGCACATGCAGCAAATGTGTGTGGCTTTGACACCCATGAGAATATACAGAAGTCTTCCATGCCTTTCAACTTGATGCACTACTTGCCACGCTCTTCATGCACTTATTACCCAGTTTGCCTGTAAACTGGAGCTACCAGGAGCTAATAGAAGTGGCCAGATCCAGGTCCTACCTTCACAGCCAGCAGTCAGGATAAAATCAGGCAGCCAGTTCACCGTTTTTTCGCTGTGAACCCTGGTTTACACACTTTCAGCCAAATGTGCATGCTTGCAAAACCACTGAGCGAATCATTGATCTATCAGGTGTAAAGAGGGGTTTGGAGACAGGAACAGTCCCCACAGGTCATGTTATGGGGCTCTCAATCCAGCTGGGCAAAGTCTGTTCCTGAGAGCAATTATTGCAGGCCTTGTAGCTGGGCTGGCACCAGGAGAAGCAACGCTGCACAGCTGATCTGACAACCAACTCCTTGGCTGCCATCCAGGAACAGCGAATGCTCGGCAAAATCCAGACAGGCCACCCCTCTGTTCCTGAAAGATGGGACCTGTTTTTATCTAATGCTGCATTGATTATTCCATAAGAGAGTGGGGCAGCTGGCATGAGTGCATGGGTGCTGCTCTAGCCAGAGGGCATGTCTGCAGAGGCTCAGTGTGCCCAGTGAACTCCAGTGCAGCTCTGGCAGCTCCCTGCAGAGTGAGCATCTTGGTGCTGAGCAGAGCCACAGGGTTTGGACCTGCGTCTGAACCCTCTCCCTTTTTGTAGGGAACAAACTCAGCTTGCAGCACAATCAGAGCAGCACCTGGCCTTTCACATGTGTCTGTTCAGCTCCACACTCCTTCACCACATCTATCTCCATGCAGGGTCTCACTGTTGCAACAGGGCTCCAGAGATGTATTTTGTCGTGAATAACCATATGGTGCTCTCTGCTACAGCGGATCAATGTGTTTAGCATTTAATGAGGGCAACGTAATTAACATTTTCTGAGGGGAAAAAAAAATCTTTTGCCTTGTGAATTGCACCTTGTGCTTTCAAGTGTGATACATTATAATCAGAATGATGGTTCCCTGTCACTAAACTCCATTCTGAAATGAAGTGTCTGGTGTCCCTGGGTTAAGTTTCCATACGTAGGCAGAGGCAGAAGCACTTACCTGCCTGTCATAGCTTCTACACTATGGCAGGAAATTCCCTTGTAGGCAGTTGGTAGGATCTCCCATGCCAGCTGCACAAATTGTGCTATCTACTAAAGGATGAAAAAAAGTCAGCTCTTTGCCAGGCTGTGTTTTTCCAACTGCCTTCTGTCCCATTGCTCCTCCTACTACTGCCTACATCCCCACAGACACTTTACTCCTGGAGGTGGGAAGCTGTGGTCCATGGCATTCTGTTGCAGCTGTATCAAGAGAATTCAACTCTGTGGTCAAAGATGAGATCACAGGAGGTCATCCCCCATGCACAGTGATGGAGCTGCTTTTGGTGTGTCCCCAGCTCTGTGGGGAGCCAGAAGCAGACATAAGGGGGATTAATATGAAATCACAGTAATCCAGGTCTGGGATCACTTCTTAGAGACTGATTGATGATGGCTACCTATCAACAGAGCCATTTTTCAGATCCAGAATACAACAGTCTACAAGGAAGAATTGCAAACCAGGCCCACGGGTGAAGTTGCTAAACTTAATTCTTCCTGGAAGTTTTTCCCTGAAGCAGTGCTTTTCTTCCTGCACCAAGATCCACCAATAGCAACCATAGCCCGAGTCTCTCTGTCTCATGGCAGAGCTGGACCCATAATACCCTTGTGACTGTGCAGTGTTAAGTAGAAATTGTTCAGTATTATTAAATAACTCCAGGGTTCCTATGCCAAATAGTCCAGCCAACACTTTACCTTCTCAGTAAACAAGCCCACAGCAATGACATTCAGGCAGTGTGGAGTAAGCAGTCATCACTACCTGCTGAATGCAGAGAAGCCTGAAGAGCTGAAGGTCCAGACACTTTACTCTGCTCAAGTGGGACAATTCACTCTGCTCAGCCACGGCCACATCACGGAGCAATCTGTGCCCTACAATGCTCTTCTGAAGACTTTTGCTGCAGGCTTAGCCGCTCTTGGTTCCTTTCACTGCTGTCATACTTGTCAAGCTCAGCATTGGTGGATCCCATAGGTGCAGGTAAACTCTTACCTGCCCCATTAACCACCGTCAGCATTCACTCAGCTGGATATCGCAGCTCATAAAGGCCTTCAGCTCTGGTGGAAGAAGCTTGTGTACTCAGAGTAGGAAGGAAAAAGTTTTGCTCTCTTAGACATCCTAGCTAGTAACGGATCAGAAATGATAGACCCTTGTCCTTTTGGCTTCTACCACCCTAATTAATTTTGAAAAGTGCTTCTGTGGGAGAGGTGAAGGCCTTGCAGGGGAGAAGGTGGGGTGAGACCTGTGAGGACAGCGCAAGGAGCAGAGAGGAGAGGCTGCAGCACCCAAGATGGAAGGCTTCTGGGAATCTCACAGAAATCCTGGATTTGCAATGAGTGATTTTATCATGGCTGTGCAGGACAAAGTGGCCAAACACAGGCTGCACCACAGTGTATCCCAGGAATACATTTATCCCAACGAAAGGCTAGCCAAAGAGCACCATGAGCATCTTCTACCTGACATCCATGGGATGCCTTCCTACACATCAGGAGGGAAAGATGCCCAGATCTCGCTCCAATGAGGGAGTAGAAAAAATCACAATGCACATGCTGACCTGTGACTTCAGAGGCACTCTCAGGTCCATTAACTTAGCCTGTGTGCCCTACATTTCCCTGGGGGATGTTAAGGGTGATCCGTGCTCACCTTTGCGTCTCTCCTAACTGGTTCCTAATCCTCTAAGAGGAAGAGCACTGAGGTGGCTGGAGCAGGATGGAGGAATTGGGCTCAGACAGGACCTGCATCCCTTAGAAAATGAAAAAATGTGAAACTATTCTCATTTTTCCTTACAGAATTGCATTTGCTAATAAAAGCAGAGAGGGAGGCACTAATTCTACCTTCAATAAGCAAATGTCATGTTTTGATCATTATTGAATAAAGCATTTTGATTTAGCATTTAGAGATGACTGCTCATGCTGAGTATTTTAAATTCAGTGTCAGATTTTGGAATACAACATTTTAAAAAAATTCAAGTCCAAATGAAACATTTTCACCTGTCTGAAAATACATGTGTATTATTCCGTTCTGGGGAACAGTGTGACTTTTTCAGATCTCACTCCAAGCAAGCGTGAAGACAGATTCCCAAACCCTACACAGAACAGGGCTGTTGTCCAGCTTTGCCTTTAAAGAAGGGTTGTGGGAATGGCTGAGGATCCAGCATGACTGCACAGGCAGTGTTTTGGTCAAAGTAACATTAGCTATGGTATAGCAAGGTTCAGAATGCAGACCTGAAGCAATGACTGTCTTCGTATAAGCACTGTGAAATGGAAGCCACATGCTTTTTCCCTTTTCACCATGAGTATTCAGCTCCATAGACTTCTGTCAGGGAATATCTGGAAACCTAAAGGTAGAAAAGACCCATAAAATCACCCAGAGATGAGGGCGTGCATTTAGCCAGTGCTCTGTTCAATCTAGTTTGAAATGATTATTTGCTCCCTTCTTTTAAAGACCTTGGAGTATCTGTCATGCACACAATGAGCGTCTTTCACCTGTTGTGCACAAAGCCTTTTCAAGATGTGGGGTGTTGCTGTGATCTCCATTTCAAATTTGATGAGAAAAGGCTCCAAGAGGATCTATACAATCCTAGCTACAAAATAAGGAGGGGGAAATTTAAGAGAGCAAGAGGGTGTGTTAGTACTGCCTCCAAGCTCTATCCCTCCTTTCCTGGCACAGTTACAGGTAGACTCGCAAGTGGGGAATGCTGCTGGAAAGGCATGATTCAGAAGCAAGGCTTCTGCTGGTGGAGCTCCCATCTCTATTTATTTATTTGCTTTTTCCAAGAAGAATCTCATTTATTGCTCCCTGCATAACTAGAGACTGCCCTTTAATCCTCTGTTTTATCGTGCACTGTGAATTAAATACCATGGGAGTACAAGAGCCCTTAAGGGCACAACATCCATTTTGCTGTAGCTGTCCACAGCCAGCTGGGTTTACAGGAGTACTTCATTTTTTGTTTTATCTGTTGCCCAAGCAAGGATTTCTTAGGGTTTCATTTTATGTATTTTCACTGTTATTTCTTCTTTTGGTTTTTTAGTGGTTTTTGTCGCAGTTTTGAGACAAGGAGTAAAAGTACTAGTCTGGGGAGCGCAGGAGAAATTAGTAGTGGTTGATATTTCATATGCTTACAGTTGGAAGTATTGTGGCATCTCTAGAGCAAGGGTGTTGCTGTGTGCAGCTGCTGGGGTCACCTCAGCTCCTCTGTCACAGACAGCATCCTGCAGACAGGCAGTGCTAATGTCCCATTGCAAAAAAACCATGTGGGAGTGCTGAATGAAAAGTAATTTCCTGTCCACTGGACTTCTCCTGTCAGATCCTTAATTTTGCCAGACTTTCCTCATTTTGGGTCTTACCAGCTCAGCCCTACAGGGCCCAGTCAGTGTGTTGCAGAGGAATACATGGGTCGGCAGGGGACATGGCTGAGGATGTTTGCCCTGGGATGGAGGCAGCAGCTCACAGAGAAGATGCATCTACCTTGCAGCCATAAAAGCTCCCCAAATGCTTCTACAACATGATGTCCCCAGCTCCCACAAGCTACACAAGCCCCATGACAGGCAGTCCTACCTGTCAACTCAATTCATCCTGCTGGATAAAGCATTCGTCCTCCCACAGCTACAAATGCCATGTCTGTGGGATGAACTGCTCCTGCTTCCAAGAGGAGCCCATAGCATTCTGTGCACACAGGAATCACTGCTGCATACTTGTGTTACATGAACTCATGACGTACTGCAGCATCACAACCTGGCAATTGTTCCTTGCCACATAGCTCAGCAGCATCCTGCAAAATCACCGTGCTGCCTGGGGGAGAGATGCTGCCAGCTGCCACACCAAGCACTGCCAGCAGTGCTAAAGGAGCTGCCTCCTCTCCCCAACCCCCCACGCTCTGCTCCATGATCACTCGCCTGGTGGAGCAGCAACTGTGGGGATTCTCTGAGATGGCGGCACGCTGGATCCATCTCCCACCCAGCAGGACTCCTGCTGAGTCTGGGGGTGGGTGTTAATGGCTGCAGAGAGCTTGGGACACAGCGTAATCACCCGCCCAGATGGGACCTGCTGCTCCCATGGCTCTGCCAGATGGAGCGGAGGAAGCAGGGAGGGAGAAGGGCTCTTTCTGCATTTGTAGGGGGCCCTGGCCCACCAGGGGCTGAGGAAGCTTTGAGGAACAGCTGCCCTTGAACAAGAGGAGATAAGCTGTAATAAACACAAGGTTTTCTGGTTAGTCATCAATTGAAGGTTGTGGACCAACCTGTTTGTGCTGTAATGACCCAGTGGAGTTGTGGCCCCTGTGGCCTGAGGAGATCCAAGCATGACACACGCATGCTGTGAAAGCCCTGTGACAGTGAAATCTTGTTATGGTGAATGCACTTAGAGAGCAGGAGTGTTTTATCTTCTCCAGACCTATGGATTCCATAATGGTACATGCCATCCAGTGATCAACAGCACTCTAACAGAGTCCAGCCAAGCAGACATCCCTGTTCTGCCAAGCCAAAATACAGTCCAGATTCATACATAATCAGTTCTTAAGATACTAAAAAAATATGCATTGAAAATGATCGATAAGAAAATGCCTGATTATAATCAGCTAATTATTTTTCCATATGTTAAGCATTCATTTTAGCTCCAATCATTATGAATACATTTTCTGTTTATACTGTCTCTCATTCAGTGCTGGTAGTTGCTAAATTGCTCATCCTCCTAGTACAGTTCAAGTGTTATTCAGAGCAAATCTTTGCTAGATGTCTTGTGGACTATAGAAGTCCTGACCACTGGTCAAGCGTCTTGCAACTGCCAGAAATGTCTAAAAGACAGCACCAGAGGTTCTAACTCATCCATTATGAACTACTCCTATATGCAGGGTTGACTGTCCACTAAGCTCTTGAAACATTCTGGGGACAAAATTTATGTTTTGGAAAGTGGAGATGGCAGTTATGAAGGAGTCTATACTTCCTTTTCGATTTCACCAGAAAGCAAAAAATCCCTGAAAATCTGAATGTAGCAGTAGTTTGAATGGAAAGTGACTGTTTGATGAAAGCGTTCTTGAGCTGAAAAAAAGTAAGATGTGAGGATAATGGACTCCAGAAAAGCAGTGGCAGCAGCCTCAGGGGACCAGAGCAGGGAGGTCTCTTGGGAAGAGAACTTGAAGGATAAAAGAGCTGTGAACAGCTCACAGCTGCCAAAAGGATGATACTGAAGGCACAACAGCAAACTGTGCCTGTGCAGGGGAAAGCTCAGAAGTGTGGAAAGAGAGCACTGAAGCTACATCAGGAACTCTTTGAGGACCCAAAATCAGAAGCTACAGTCACACAAAAGGCAGAAAGAATAACCTTCAACTAATGAAAAGTCTCTAGAAATCACACAGGCACGGGCAGCTATCAGGGTTGAACCCCAAGATGACCATCCAGGAATAAAAAAGGCAAAAAGAAATGAGTGCATAAGCATATGTAAAGAAGAAGAACAAGGCAAGTCTAAGAGCTCAAGTAATATTTGATACACAGAGGGCCAAAGAGTTAAATGTTGCCTTTGTTTCAGTCCTGAAAACTTAGCTAAAATAATTTTAATGCGGAGAAGGAAGCCCAGGGCAGAATCAGAAGAGAACAGCCTCAAATGAGTTAGTTCTGTCATTGTCAGCATGTCCTAATGAACTTCAGAGGAAGCTGCAGGAGCAGTCTCTGACCCATGAGCATTTCACCATCAGGAACTTGGGGAGGATGCAGGAGGTGCCAGGCAGCTGGGGAAATGCAAGCAGAGTACCTATCTTTAAATATAACCTCTATCATTGAAGAAAATAAGAACTGAGGATGAAGGAAATGAAGGGCAAATCAGCTTAACTGATTCATAGAAAGATAGTAGAATATTTTTTTAGGTAACCAACTGATGAGCATAGGGTATAACCATCTGTGATTTGGAAGGATCATTGTACTAGTGGCTAAGGAGAAAGCAGTTAGGTTGTTATGCTGTGACTTGGGCAATGCTCTTGATTCCTTGCCTTTAGATTCTCCTAAACAAACAAGAGAAATGTGCTCTAGATTACATAATTATAATGCAGGTGTACAGAGAGTGGAAAAACTGCCTTCTCAGTAGTTGTCAGTGGTGTGCTGTAAACTGGGAACCCATTTCAAGTAGAGACTGTTTTGGACTCTGCTCTCTTCAATATTTTTATTAATGACTTAGATAATTAAATAGGAAGTGCTGTTATAAAATTCACAGATGACACCAAGATTGGAAAGGCTGCAAGCACTTTGGAGGATCAGATCAGCATTTGAAATTTTAAATGATTCTGGCAAATTGGAGGAATCAACGAGATGTAATCGAATAAAGAGAAGTGCAAACACAAGCTGGACCCGACAGTCACGTTGCTGAAGACAGGAATTCTGTGACATATTAGTTTATTTCATCAGGGAATCAAAAGGCAGGTGGTGTGTACAGTGCTGATTCTGCACCTCCATGGTCTAGGGACTGCACCCTCCTGGGGAGTTCACGTGCAGAAAAAGGGGGATGAAATGAAGAGGTTCTGGAGATGATGAACAGGAATGAGGAGAAGAAGGACATTACCTCATTCCCAACCTGGTCAGCTCTGAGGTTCACATCTCTCCTCCCAAATCAGCCCAAGTGAGAGTCCTACTGGTGCCATGACATTATTTTCAATTATGAAACTATCTCTCCCCACTCCTTGGTTCACCCCGTTTCCTGAAGAGCACAGCTCTATAGCCTTGATTATCACCCACAGGAGGATTGTATGCTGGGTTGTTTAAAGAACATGTCATACTGGAACTCACCTGGTCACGATGTTGGGGAATGCAAGATACTAGGTATCCCTTTCCCTGCCCATATGTCCTGGAACAGATCCCTCTGGCTCTCTTTTCCTGGTTTATCATGAGCCACTTTCCTGCTCTTACGTCAAGATAAAAGGCAACTAAGGATGGAGCAAATAGGATGAGATTAAGGCAAAGAGATAAGTGAGGGCTGAGCTGCTGGAGTTTTGGAAACAAAAGTGGAGAAAATTGAGATTGTCACAAAAGATTAAAGAATTCGAAGAAAGGGAGGGGAGTGTTTGTGTATGATGTCAGTAGAGAGAAAAGCTGGCAATGAGAAGTGTTGTCTCCCAGAAAGCTTGGTTTACCTTGGCCTGAGTCACCACTGCTGTGGATGCAAACATTAAGCTTTGATCACAGCTGCCATAATCTTCCCCTGACACCCAGTAATGAAAGCAACAGAAACAGGCTAAAGCATGGCAGCTGTCTGGCTGAGATGAAACTGCATTTGGAAAGGAAAACAAAAGAGCAAAGTGCTGCTGAAGGTGGAAACAAGAGGTGACAACTCAGGTGGCAAGACAGGGCCTTTTTGAGAAGGTAACTGGCTGGAATGGACTCTGATTTTTCCTCCAGCAGATAATAAGAGTATCAGTGCAGGGATGATGTACCACCCACTGTCAGCAGAAGCCCTGTTTGGGTGGTTTTTTTATGGGCAAAGAGGTGAAACAGTTCCTTTCCCAAGAATTTACCTATTTCTTTCAAGGAAGTGCATGGTAAGTGTTGGAATAAGAGGAAAGTTTTAATTAGAGGCTGAAAGTCCTGGTGAAAAGATAACTTGGTGTCAGAGTCTGACCGTGTTTAGGAGGTCACTGCTTGTCATTTCTGGGAAACTGCTGCTCCAAAATTGCCTTAGATTGGAGGTTCACAACCCCCCAATTAACCTCACAGTTGATGGTACACCAACTGATTCCCCCTTCCTTACCCAGAGACATAAACACAGTTGTCCCTGTTACATCTGCCATTTCTCTTGATCAGTTTTGTCACAAGTCTGCTGATCCAATGCTGATCCAATTCTTTCTAAACCAAGGAATTCCAGCTTTCTACAACTTTCAGCTCAAGGAATTTTGTCCAATGCTGGTCCAGCCAGGTCTCTACACGAGAAAATGGGAATGAGAACAGCACATCATCAGTGTCCACATTCCATGGGAGTTTTATTTCACCAGCACCACGAACTAGGGATTTCATAAAACAGGCAACAGTCTGGACCAACAAGCTCCGTGTAAAATTTACAGAGATTTTCCTTCTGAAGAGGATGATTTTCACAGAGGATCAACTGAGAACAGATTTTGTGAAACAGAAGAGGGTGAGGTAAACTGGGAAGGAGTGTAAAAGGACCAGGACACTACCAGAATCCATCTTAAACTCTCTATGTGTTGGAAAGAGAGAATTGCACAGAGAGAGAAGTTCACACCAACCTACAATCTTACACACCCACACAGAGGATTTGACTTATGGAATAATTGGCTTTAGCTGGACATGTCAAGTTGAATACAGTTCTTCCTGAAGGATTTCCCACTGAATTCTGGCCTTAAACTTGAAAGTTTCACCTCTGCCAACAAGAATGATCTTTGAGGGAGGGGTTTTTTTGTTAGCGGATTCACAGAGCTGAATGTAGAAATTCCAATCCTAATTTATCTAAGACAGACAAAATTTGTTTCAATGGGAGCATTAAGCATCCTACAGCTTGATATAAAGGGACAGACTCTTGCTTGCTCTTGGCATTTACTCTTGCAAATGAATCACTGTTACTTCCGCCTCCCTGCCTACCCCTCCACTTGGTTTCTTCTTAATTTTACAACTTCCTGAGCTTGACACTGGGAAATCGATAAGTAATTTAGAGGCCAGTAAATACAGACGAAAACAAGTTATTTTGTACTTTTATAAATATTTGGAAACCAGAATTATCTAAGAAAGCAGGTGCTCAGTTGACTCAGCAACCCATCCATCAGCATCACACAGTTAATTGCATAAGATCATAAACATTTATAATTAGAAGGCAAACAAACAAGAATTTTATAAACAGCCCTCTTGAATCAGGCTGCGCATTAAATATTTGTGATAAGGTAATTAAGAATAGATTTACAATCCTGGCTCAGTGTTTAATACTTCGTAGAATGGATTTGATTCTATGAAGAATGTGCTACAACCAAAGAGAAAGCATTTGATTTCAACTCTTTTATCCCAGGCTTAAGGTGGCCTCTGAGAAACATTGGCTCTCTCATTGATCAGAGTGAAATTTCATTCATTACAGATCAGACAGCTCATTTAAATATATGTCTAATGTCCCTTGTCATGGGCCGATCCACTTCAGGCCTGCTTCAAAGCTCTATCTCCTTGGCTGGATCTGCAGGCTTTCCCTAAGTCCTGTGTTTTATTGTTGATGCTTTGATCAGACCACGTCAGAATTCTCAACCATGTTTCAAAGCAGGGGGGAAAAACCACATTTTTCTATTATGATGTCATGATGTTTGGTTATGAAAAGCCAGCACCACTGCAGGATTACAGCTGTGTAATCTCAACACCCTATGGGAACCAGAGAGTAGAACTCTCTCATACTGTACTGCCCTATGCCATTCCCTGTCCCAAACCAGTCAGATCTGCATACTTAAACTACCCAGTGTAATTACTTTTACAGCCAGGGAGCAGGCTTGGCACCACATTTCAATGAATGTGAGAGTCCCCCTGAAGCTAATCTGTGATCCAGTCAGCAGGGCTCCTAGTTATGCTTAAAACCAGGCAGGCTAGAAACTCAGTCTGTACTGAAGCAGTGATTTAAACTCTCTAACATCAGATCCAGACCCTGAGTAATGGGGAGATCAGCCCTAAGGGTAAGATGACCTTCAGGTATTTGGGGTTTTGATGTAGCACGGGTTTACTCCAGTATTATCTGCCATCAAAAACTAGAACAATCCAGAGAAGACAGGTGGTTGCTAAAGCTGTAGCATTTGATTCATTGGGAATAGCCATAAACCACTTTATTCTGTGGTGACTATCATCTCTCCACACATTGTCGGTCAAGTCAGCCCCGTTGTTTAGGCATGATTTTGATTCTTATTTCTTGTGGGTCTTTTGTTCTTGTACTTTTACACTTGCAACAGGCAGGTAAGAGAGCTACTCTTCCTAGAAATGTTTTCGATAATCTTGATCCTGATTGAGAATGGTGAAGCCATAGTCATTAAGAACAATGAAGCTATCCATGTGCTAACTCACCCAGTCCTGCCTGCTGGTCTGGCTTTAGTTGCATGGAATAAAAAGGCACTTTCCTAAGAGACAGATGGCTGCAAAACAAGGAGACTCAGACCCCCCTCATTCCACATAAATCCCATTGTCTAGCAAAGCCTGTGGGATAAATTACAGTTTGCCAGCTAATCTACATGAGATGTTGCAGCTTCCTCCAGCCCAAGTGGAGAAGAACATCCCTGTGTTGCAGCCACTGCTGGACCTAGTGCTTCCAAAGGGTCTAGCCAGAGCCTGGCAACTTAATAATAACAGAGCTTAATACTCAAGTACTGTCATCATCTAAACAACTAAAATTATTTAATTCCTTATTCATCTGGCAAGGTTGGGGAGGATGATGGAGACAGCTGGGAGATGAGATAACTGCTGGGTGGAAGGGCCTGAGCTGCTCATTCTTTTTTGAATACGGAGACCATTAGAAGTCAGGTGTCATGCAGCTCAGTGCCACCCCCAGACATCAGCTCTGGTGAATGCAGGTGGGCAACAGGACACAGTCAGTGCACACGCTGTGTGAGCTCATCTGCCCTTTCTGTCAAGCGTGAGTTCCCCCTTGAGAGGAAGCAATGACGTACAGTGAGGTACCTGCTCTGCAAATGAGCAAAACTTTGCCTTGGATAACAAACCACTTACAGGAATAGACAGACCCTTTTTTTTGGCTTGATTGCTGCCTCTGGCCTGCACATGTGTGTCTGCTCTGCTGCTGTGTGTGTGGGGAGAGACACGGGCTGTGCACACACACGGCGCTGGAGCAGCAGCCGTCACTGGAACATCAGATCCAGTTACACCCCCTCCAAACACATGCCGTTAGCTCAGTGAATCATGCCTATGCATCATGAAAAATTAGTTCAGCGACTGAGGAACCTCAGGCATTTATTGGTAAACATACTCTGTTGCTGTAAGAGCATAACTCACTGTGCTGCATTTATGATCCTTTTATCGATGGCTGAGATAAAACTGTAATCCTTTTAATTCAGGGGGAAAAGGGATCCAGGAGAGGAGGAGCACCAGTGCTCTGACTGTCGGTAATTAAAAGACAGGATTTATATGGAGTAAACGCTGGCTGAGGGAGAGCTGAGATTAACCAGCTAGCTGGGGAAAGGTGCTGGGGTAGGTTTGTGGTTCTTTCTAAAGTTTTGTTTCTGTTTTATGTTTATTTCTTTCCCACTTCCCTCCAGGTCTAATAATACACGAAGGGCCCTCGGTTTACCGGATTTTTAAACGGTGGCAGGCAGTCAATCAGCAGTGGAAAGTGCTGAACTATGACAAAACAAAGGACATGGAGGAGCAAAAAACAGGGACCAGGACAAATCAGCGCCCCTCCTCCCAAACCACCCACTCGTCCTCCACTGGTGGTACAGCCACTAACTCCGCTCCAGCCGACAGCGGGGCACGGGCTGCCGGCCATGCCACAGGCACCCTCTCTGACCACCACTGTGCTTATACCATCCTGCATATACTCAGCCACCTGAGGCCTCACGAACAGAGGAGTCAGTCTAGTAGTAACAGAGAGCTCGTCATGAGGGTCACGACGGTCTGAGCCGAGGAATTCAGGAGGCCTTAACATGAAGCGGAGGAGACAAAGAACTCATAAAGCAGAGGAGCATGGTGTGCCTTTTTCTTTCTCTTTCCTTTTCTTTTTTCTCTTTTTTTTCCTCCTCTCCTTTTCATTTTTCAGTAACTGCACAAGATATAAGAGGCGGCACCTGGCCAGCTGAGGAAAAAAGCAGGTGGAGGGAGAGCTGCACACTCATGCTAAAGAGGTTAATGTTTTCCAGCCTGTTTAAAAAAAAAAAAAAAAAAAGAAAAAAAAGAAAAAAAACAACAACACAAATCACAAAAAAACCAACAAAACAAGTGCAATACAGACTACAAACTGAGTAGGCAGAGTTCTGGGGAAGCAGAGGAACAGACGGTTTAGCATGTCTTACAAATCCTATTACCTGGAATAGGTAACGCTCTGTACACACCCCCCGTACACACACGCACGCGCACACAAACACACACACATAGTGTGAGATTTATAAAAACATGGAAGGGAACGAAATATTTGGAGTGTTTTTATTTTCCAGACTGTGATTAACCAGGGCTATGAGTTGTTTTCTTTCATTAGTCACTGGAGCTTTGATTTACCATGGGGTACCTGAAGTTAAATGGCTGGGGATTTTTCAGTATTGATTTACAGAAGGAGAGATTGAAACATCTCACCAACAAAATCTTAAAAAAATCCAGGCATACGCAAATTTCACCAAAAATCCTTTTTTTTTTTCATAATGTTCCTGACAAGGGGTTTGTAAGGGTAGAACTGGGAGGGGGGAGGGTGCTCCATGACCTTTATTCGACGTATAGGCATTTTTGGCAAATTTTGTACAAATGTTCCGCAGGTGTTTCAAGCACAAGTACTGGTGTGATTCATGCCTTCATAACCCCAAATCCAGCATCCAAATCTTGCCACTCACACACATCATTTTCCATGCAGACATTCCAGGTTAATTTCCTTCCATTTTACTCCAATCACAAGAAGATGACCCATCCTCTGTGGGTGTCTGCTCCCTTGCCAATTCAGACACTCATGCATTAGAGATGTACTTTTTTTTTTTGGTGTCTGTATCCCTGCTGCTCAATTTGCAACAGTCTCACTCAGTCTTGTAGGCTGATCCTTTCACATCCAGTCTGTTAGTTTATTACAGAGTCTATTCCATTCAATCATCCAAAAGAGAGTTAGTCTGAAGAGGGAGCACAGTTGCTGATTGACTGTGTAACACTTCTAATAAGTCTCCTTCTCTGGGATATATCCTCGAAGGTACCGGTTGCTCTTCAGGAACATTCTCTTTTAATGCACAATGGCTGAATCATTTGTGGATATTAAAGGGACACTGTCAAGTACTTTTTAATAGTTTTTAGGGTTTGGGCTTTTTTTACTCTCCATTGTTTGTAATATTCTCTTACAAGCTTGAAAATAAAATTTCTTTCCCTACCGATTTTGTCCTTTTCCATTTGGGCACGTATGGTTCTCTCCACTCACTCCATTCCTTTCATCATCCCTATCCCTCTCCTCCCCACCTTTCTTCTGCAACAGGAGGAAATCCATATTGCTGATTTCCTGCTGAATGTCCTGGCTCTGTGGAGGGTATGTCCCAACTCTGTGGTGTTTAGCTATTTTGCATCTGCCATGAAGGAAGCATAAGAGCAAGAAACTTAAAAATACAGAGATTAGCTAATTGAGGAGCAACAGCTCAGCAGTCCTAAAACAATGAACCTGTGGTGATCAAGCCTGAACCCAGCTCCCCCCAAAATCAAGATAAGCACTTCAGCCAAACTGCATCCATTTAGCAGCAGTGCCGAGCAACGTTGCACGATGGCTGCATTCAACTGCCCTCCATATCGTACCAGCACCTCTCACAGCTTCTATTGGAGACAGGGCAGACATGGGCTACCAGCTCCTTTGGACCCAGGCTGTCATAGGTCAGGTGTTTCTGAACCAGAGAAGGCGTCAGACTTCAGCCCCTGGGTTTGAGCGCACCAGCCATTCTGCAACGTTGAAGATGGAGGTTAACATCTTAAGGCAAGGCCATATTTTTCACCTCAATTACTTGACAGTGTCCCTTTAAATATCAGGATGCAACAGAACAGGTACTTCTGTGGTAGATAGTGTGGGAGGTGAAACACCATTCAAAAAAGCTGACTTACTGAGGACCCATGTGAAACATGGTTTCTGAGGCCACTGTACCTTTATCTGACCAGATTCACTGTCTACCAAAGAGTGCTTTTGGTGGAGAGGAGAAGGGGGTGTTGGTGGGCAGAGGGAAAGGGAAGGGGCAGTTCCAGTCATCTCTGAAAGTAGCTATCCCCAGAAGGAAAGTGTTGCAACGAACAGTCTCTGGAAGAACTGCTTCTGATCCACAGTAGAGAGAAATCTGGCCAAAGCAAGCAAACACAGCAACCTTTCGCCCCTATACCTGTTCTGGAAGCTGTCCCCATTCCAAGAGATGAGTAATTATGGTGGTCTTGGGAAGGGGAAAGCATATGCAAATGAAGGGACAACTGTAACCCATGATGTTGTTTCCCTCCCTGCCCTCCACTCATTTAATACGGAGAAGTCAAATTCCTTTAATTTGGCTAATGGCTAAAAGTTTGAGGTCAGAAGCACAACTTGCTGTGAAAGAGTGGTGTGATCTGGTACTCTGAGCACAGAGGACTCTGCATACTCTCACTCCAGCTCTGCCACTGACTCTGTAGCCTTGGGCTGTTTGGCTCAGTCCCCCCTCCACGCAAAGGGGGAATAACAATACGTACCTACCTCACAGGGATGTTGTGAGAACCCACGTTGGTAAAGCCTGTTGAAGTGCTAAGTCTACCACTGGTAGTCACGAGGCGTGTGGTGGGGGTGAGCAGCGCTGCCCTTTTGCTGGTTACAGTCTGAATCACTCAGCAGGAGTTCCATCGGCCTTCTCCTGCTTGGAGATCCTCCTTGATCCGAAGCAGAGGGTGTCGTCCAAGTGCCCTCTCCTCCATTGCATGACATTTTAAGCGGCTGTGAGGTGCAGGGTAGTGACAGACATGAAGTCCTACTTGACCAGGGATTTGCTACAACGTTTTCTATATCTGTGGGGTTTGTTGGTTTGGTTTTTTCCATATATTGTGCTTAGAAATAAACTTTCCACTTAGGGCTGGCGGTTTGGGGTCTATTCTGTTGCATGGCAATGTATACAAGTCTTTTTGTCTGTCTTACTGTGCAAATGATCCCGCAGCCCAATTTCAGAGATGGGTGTGGTCTGAGCCTTGTCATAGTGGCGTAAGACTCAAAAGCCTGTCTAGACTGTTTAATATTTAAACAACACTATGAACTTGTCAATTGTATGTGTTCTGTGCAATACAAAGCATGTCATTAGCTGGCTTGATGGGCAGAGGGGCTAATGGAAGGTCAAAACTTGTTCAGAGAGCTTCATACACGTGCCAGCACGGAGCCGAAGGGCTGCCACCAGCAAAGCAAACTTGGGGAAGCCATTGGAAACTGTTTTCAGAACAGTTTTCTCCAGAACAAGGTACTTCTGAGTTTATGAACTTCTAGGCTGCCAATCTGAGAGAACAAGTGCAAATTTAGTGTGGGGGCTGGGGTTTTGAATTCTCTTTTTCTTTTCTCCCAAAGTATTGATGGAAGAAACACTGATGAGGATTTCTTCCTTCCATAGCACAGTTCCCTCATCTCTCACAATCTCCTTGTGCCATCCCCTTTGTGCTACTATGCAGGACTTTCAAAGGTGCAAACAGAGACAGTATACTCCCGAGACAGGAAAAATAAGTTGTGTGTTGGGGGTTTCTAGCTGACAGAAGAGATGGGGCAGAGCTATGCTACAGAAGGCATCTCTTCTTCCCCATGTCTTTCCTCTAGTCTTGTCTGATGGGTCCCTGAAGAGACATTCCCTGTATTTTTTTACAAAGCTGTCAGATCGCCTTCCACTGACAAACAAAGCTTGCAGAGTTTGGCAGCTGTTTCTCCCAGTGGAGAAAATTCCAGGTCCTATCACTGTGGAGACCCTTCAGTTCCTGGGCTTTGTGGTCCTCTGACATTGTTTGGGGGTGGTCAGTGTGTTCAGCCTTCATCAGAAAATGTGTGTGTATGGTCCTGCTCAATCTTGTGATTTCTGCCAGTCCCCTGATTTTCTGTCAGCTTTGACAGTTCTTTCTGGTAATTCTTTTCTGGTTATGCTCTTCAGAGGTGTTTTGCTCTGTGTCAGTTGCCAATGCTGTTCTTGACTACTGAAACATCAGTGCTGGCCTCCAGCTCCCACAGCTCTTCTGTTCTTGCCATCCTGTCTCTTGGTAAATACTCACTGCCAAGTTCAAACCCTCTTCCTCTGTGCCTGCAATGGATCAAGCATGTGCACTAACCCAAGGGTCATCAGAGAACACAGGGACCATTAAGAGTTTGTATCAATAAGTCAAACTCTATAAGCATCAGTCAGTCCTCTTTGGTATGTATTTTCGTTGCCAGTCTCAGTGCCTGCTGTTAATTGGTTGCCACAAAAAACCCACAATAATGCTAGCAAAACCCATATACCCAGCTAACACTTGGTTTCTAATTTAAAATGTAAGAAATGATGGGCTGCTTTTGAAGTAAATCAGGTGTGTTCCTTTTTGTAGTTTCCCAAGCAAGGTGCTGAAGAGCTCCATGTCTTAGCTTACTATGATGGATGATCCAAGGAAAGAGCAAGTCAGCAGCATAGATTTTAGTTGGGAGAAGTGTTGGCTGTCCTGTTTTTACTCAGGGAGACAGGAAAATACTGCTTATGCTGTCAGGTCCCTGACTCTTCTCAAAGGCCTTGATCCGGCAGCAGTAAAACATCATAGCCAATGCCCGTAGCTGGAGGACAACTTTGAAGACTTTCCAGTCCTGAAGACCATCCTCTGTGGTCAGTCATTCAAGCATCCTCTCTTTGTTTTCCTCAAGAGGAAACTAAAGCAAACTAATCAAAGCACTACTACTCTTCAGTGTAGGAGGAGGCTGCACCATTAGCACTTCCAACCTGTGGTTCATCTGCCAGGATTCCTGCACATCTCCTTGTGAGAATGCACAGTCAGAAAGACCTATTCCTTCCTCTTACTGTTGTATGATGGGCAAGCACTTGTAGGGGAACAGTCAGCAGTGCAATTGCCTTAGTGACTACTGGCTGAGTATCCTAATCTCCACTGTCACCTCACCTGTGACTGCTCCTTCCCATTCCTGAGCCAACAGATGCCTCATCCCCTCTGCTGTCCGTAGACTCCAGCCCTGAAGATTTCCTGAGCAGACACAGAATTCCTCATACACTAGTTTTAAAGTCTTCAACATCCTTCATGTTTCCAGACAGGCAAAATCATTTCATTGATGAATAGTGATTTATTTGAATAAGTGAGAGGGGAAACAAGTGTAGGAGCTTATTGCATTGACCTCCACCTCTTCTTACATGTTGAAGGAGATGGTGAAAACAGATTGATTTCCCCCATTCAGCAGCAGTGAATCGATGGCTCTAGGAATATTTCCCTCAATAATGCAAGTCTGACATGCTGCAGTTACTGAAGGCAGTCTTTGATCTCCTATCTCTCATGTTGGATACAAGGAGAGCAGAAACTGACAATCCTGTGCTGTTTACACAAACATCAAAAACTATCCTAGTTCATTATTCAGATTACCTCCAGGTCAGTGGGTGAATTTCTCCTTTGATGAAAGAATGATGTTTTCTCTTCCATAACTGGAATTTCAAGATAAAATACATGTAAACATACATGTATATATTTATAAATGTTATCCTGAAAAGATAAAGAAGAGAAAAAAACTCCTAAATAAACCTGAAAGAATACTTAATTGTACTGAATAAGTCTGACAGGAGCTAGGGAGTTGCCGTGTGGAAAATGTGACATATGATTTGACTTCAGGCAAAGAGAAGATAGAAGAGGGAAATGCTTTCATGTGACTTCTGGCCTATCTTTGGTTCATGGTCATTATTGTATAGCATTTAATTAAGGCAGAAGTATGTGGAAAACAGATGCTCAGCTCCAGCAGTGGGAAACAAACTTGAAGACCCCTCAAACTTATCTGAGCCATACTTAAAAAAGCACAATGATGCAAAAGCACGAGCACTCGCCACTACAACTGTTTGAGAAGAGATGGATTTCTGAGTGGGGCAAGAACTCAGACAGAAATTCTTTTCCAAGCCACATTGTCAAGACTTTTTTCCCATATTTTTAATTTTTTTATTAATAACCCTTTTTTTTCCAAGCATCTTGGGAAAGAAAAAGAAAAAGAAAAAAAGAAAAAGAAAAAGAAAAAGAAAAAGAAAAAGAAAAAGAAAAAGAAAAAGAAAAAGAAAAAGAAAAAGAAAAAGAAAAAGAAAAAGAAAAAGAAAAAGTG
>NW_020884877.1:20094847-20097390 GCF_003945725.1 Corapipo altera
AAAAGGTGAGGAAAAGAAAAAAAAAAAAGAGAAAATTAAAAAAGAGAGTTCTGATAACCAAGTCTTAAAGAATTAAATAACAGTAGAGAAGAGGTGCTAAGGAGAGATGCTCCTTTATATGTTACATTACGCATCAAGGTGTGCTTTACCAAACAAAATTAGGACATCACTTTCAGTTGCCTGATTGCTCAAAGAAAGTCTGAGTGATCAAGTCTGCTCAAGGAGCCTTCCTAGAGTGTAGTCATTTGCAGAGGACCACAGCTCCCCTCTGGATGGGATAGCCAGCATCAGGCTGTTTGCCTACAGTTGCCTCCCTCTATGGCAGGATGACTGCCTGTTGTTAGCAAGTCACTGTTGGGCAGCATCTATCAGCTTATGTAGGTTTTGTTATTAATAAACACAAAAATTGCACATGCCCACTGTGCCCCTGCAAGTGACCTGTCTCATTCTTTCACAGCTCAAGTTGGTCAGAGAGCTACTCTGCTCTTTGTCCTTCATCACAGGACAGCTTTGCTTTAAAATCCAGCCTAGCACTCTTCTCTTGGAGTTCTTCCACTACATTTTACTGAGGTTGTTTTTCCTATAAGGATGAACAGACTTCTATTCTAACCCACCTGATCTTTTTTTCCAGCTAGAGAGACAAAAATTGGTGTTCGCTGATCAGCTAATCTCAGTACCTATGTTCTTATTAGATTATGTTCCCCCTCCCCTTTCACCCACTACTCCATAACCTTTGCTTTCCATTGGAAAGGGGTGATCATAGCTACTAAGTGGTAAAACATCTCTCTGAGATGGGAGTGTGGACAGCCCTTCTACTCCTTGCTAACAGGCACACAAACCTTCCTCACATCCCTCTATAATGATGTGGCCAGCACAACCCTTTTTCATGGAGTTTTGCTTCTTGATCCAGAAGAGCAACCAGAAGAGCAAACACTTTCAAGCTATCGAGCTGTGGGATAATGGCATGGAGAATCTTTTGTTTCTTAGCCTCAGGGTAACTATAGTGGATGATGTACCTGAGCCAAAAACACGGTAAGGACAAATCACTTGTAGATGGTGAACCTGGGTGAAGTCTGCTCTGATGATAGAGGAGCAGGAATCTTTGTCAGATTTGTTTGGTAGCAAATCAAAATGGCCTTGTCCCTCGTGTTTTTAGCTCATACATGCCAGCTCTCAACTACAAACAAACCCTTTGTAGGCAATGCAGGCCAGGCTTGGTGGGGAAATCTTCCTCATTCCAGAAGCACAACCAGCCCATAGCTATGCACAACCCCTTCAGGACTTTTGCCCCTGAGAGGCTGAGCGTAAGAACAGAGGTAGCAGGGAGGGCAAGAACACTTCTCTGGATCTTCATCTCCAGTGGGCAGAGTCCCAGTTAGGCGAATTTTGCATCTCTACATGTAAGTTGCCTTTAAAATCACTCCTAAGGACTCCTTCACTACTACAGGGTCTACCCAGGAGAGGAAGCAGTGTCTCTGCATGGATCCTCAAGGTCTGTTGCTGGGGTCCTCATTCAGGCCTGGAAAAAATCACTCTGTTCACTGAGGGTTGAATCAATGGTGTGTCCATGCAGAAATACTCTCTTTGAGACTTCTACAGAGATGTCTGTGGGGTTGGGAGGGAGGGGGTGGTTTTGTCCAGGGCAGGAAGCATGGGGAAGGGAAGGCTGCAATGTAAGAAAAGATCAGCCACAAGGGAGGGGTTGACTAAGAGGAATGACCATGTCAACTGTGTTACTGTCCCGTCATTCTCCTGAACCCAGAATGGAAACTTCCAAGTGCTCTTCATGAGCTTACGTTTATTAGAAAACTATTCCTGGGTGTTCAAGGTTGTTTTCTAATGAAAATATACATAATAAAAAAAGCAAATGAATGACTCTTGTTAATCTTTTTCTCTCCTCTGTTAACTTTTAACACACTGTGAAATTTACCTCCTTTCTTGTTTGTTTACTGCAATAAAAATTCTTTCTTTCTGGTCACAATTCACACAGGCCCTTATACAGTAAGCTTTCATCTTCTGTCTACACATCAGAGGCCAAGAATTCACATAAGGAGATTTGAACAAAATTCCATAGCTCAATGCGATATCACTTTGACTTATCACTTGTTTATGGCATTAAACAACAAAAATCATTTAGCAAACATCACTCTAAGGTTCCTGTGTAGTGCCTCCCCTTTGTGCAAAAGAGAAGCTTGAGGCAACCATGGTAAGTACAGGCAAGCACTGAAAAAGTGCTGCTATTTTCAGAATACCCACTCTAGTGTGCTAGGTCCTTCCCAGGGATGGTACAAAACTGCCCTCAACAGTGGACATCTGTCTAAGCAGTGCTGGAGTCAGTCCTTACCTCAGGGCTTTATCTTCTACAAATTGCTACATGAACTCCAGACAGGGAATGCTCAGAGCAAGTATGCACAAAGAAAGGGAGGACAGTGGATGCAATACCAAAGGTGATGGTAAAGAGCTAGGCTAGATCTGGAGTTCCTCTCCTGAATGCTTGGCACATGACAGTAACCTCTGCCCCAGGACATCTTCTGAGGCTGCCC
>NW_020884877.1:20102390-20102644 GCF_003945725.1 Corapipo altera
TTCCCTTCCCAAACCTTCCCTTCCCTTCCCAAACCTTCCCTTCCCAAACCTTCCCTTCCCTTCCCTTCCCTTCCCTTCCCAAACCTTCCCTTCCCAAACCTTCCCAAACCTTCCCTTCCCTTCCCTTCCCAAACCTTCCCTTCCCAAACCTTCCCTTCCCAAACCTTCCCTTCCCTTCCCTTCCCTTCCCTTCCCTTCCCTTCCCTTCCCTTCCCTTCCCTTCCCTTCCCAAACCTTCCCTTCCCTTCCCTTCC